>NC_079212.1:113740338-114040338 GCF_029633865.1 Lampris incognitus
GCCTCGTAGGCCAAGTCCTCGCTTTAAAAAAGTTTTTTGGAGAAAAAAGAAACCAAAAATCAGTTCAGTTCAGCCAGTGGGTATTTTGTAGGTATGCCTCTCCTCTGGCTTCCTATTCAGTAAAGGATGCTGAATAAATCACAGAAAGGCGAATCAGTTCATGTGGACACAATGTTTATTGACCGATACGTTTCATCACTCATCTAAGTGACCTCTTCAGTCTCAACTGACTGCAGGTATCCCCACCCTTATAAACGATACATTGTCATCACGACTGAAACCGACGATCGGTTTCATATGCAAATATGGGTGTGACCATTAACTAAAGCTACAATGGCCATGTGTACTATTCGCAGAGGATTTGGCAATGTTTTCAATCACAGCATTGTAAGATGGTGACAGATGTACTCTTAGCCACCCCGCCCCACCCCCCACCCCCCCGGTTCAGGGATGGTCATTCCTTCTTCACAGGTGGATTTCCTTACCTGGATTATTGAGCATGCACGCATAAAGACAGCTACCGGATAAAGCAGAGATTCAGGGTGATTCAGCATAGCCATTATAGCTTTGAAATGTGTTGACAGTTGCGTCGATCTGAGCTAGACCACCTACAGGTCAAATGTCATCCTCAGGCCTGTTCTGGTGGGTCCCTACATGGTTGCAGCATAGTCACTGTAGCATTGTATTTTCATCAGCCCGAGTTATGGAGACTTGGTATTGACCCACATTATATCATTCTATTTTTACATCTGGTGTACCTTAGACTGGTTTAAACGATGTCACAAAACATTGCTTGCTGCAGTCATTGGTTTAAGAAGTCATTTCTATTGAGAGGGAGGGACAGCAGTTACCAACAGCACTGTAGAATACCAACATGCGCATTTCTGCAGCAATGCCGTGTTGATCTTGCAACGTTATTGAAATAGTCCATGTCATAGACCATATTGTGCAGTCTGACACGCTCATTTGATCTTGTATCATTGCGTATTACAAGAACCGAGTGTCCCCAGTGCTGTCTGCCTTCCCATTCTGTGAATGAACTATGGTATGACATTTCTCAGTAATAACACTAGAGGCTGCCATATTCAAAGAGCCATGCTCATTTCATTACCTAAACTGCGATCAAACAAAAAGTCCAAGAGGAGAGTAAGGATGAGAGGAGGCCATATTCAGTAGAGAGCTGCTGTGCAGGAAAATGCATAGATAACCATTTGGAATGATGAGTTTGAGTTTTAGTCATTATTTTTCTTTTTCATTTATCACTCTCTTTTCAGTGTGCCAGGAGCTAGACTCAAAAAATGGCTGCAGCAAGTGTTAAGTATTAAGGCTGGATTGGTCCTGGGCCGTGTGAACAGATCCTCTCTGGCAGTAACCTGGATATCTCTGGCACCATGGCTTTCATCACTATGTCAGTTACTCCATGAAGGGCATAGTTAGGAGAGCCATATTATAGATAGGTATTATCATTATTAGAGTCCTAACATACTGGGATGCACATTTGTCTTTGTATGTGTATCAGATGAGTGGCACTGCTGTCTCTCCACATTCTCAGATCCACTGCCAAATAGGTTACAAACTGGAACTGGCTCAAAGTGAATTTTGGTAGGTTTTGTTTGTCAGTTTGGAGTACCGCAGGGGTAGGCTTTCCTGATGGGCTTACACATCAGAGATTTCCAACTATGTATTTTGTCATTTGATGATTAGTAATGTGACTTTCAAATATGTTGAAATGATTATAAGAACTGTCTGCATTTCATAACCTTTGCCCTTTATGAGAAATCTAGGCACCCCATCCTCTGAAAGGGTATCAATCACCAAGAAATGCAAAAGAAATTTGACATAGGTCTGCTACATACTTGACAACGCAGTGTGTCATTTAATTCCCCCTACAGTACTTAATTTATCTCTGTATCTTCTCCTAGCAGCTGTACAATGTATGAAAATAGAAAGACAAGATAAAATGAAAGGCATCCTGTTTGACTTGTTAACATATCATATGTTCATTCAGTAATTTTACTCTTGGTGCAATATAATAGCTCTAGGACTATTTTCAATGATGATTTATTTACAGAAGGCAATCTGTTGCAAAAAAAAAAAACAAAACCAGAAATGAAAATATTTATTGGTATAAACACTTAGCTGTTACACATTGTTCACCTATGACGAGGGGTGATCTCCTTTGGTAGCCTCACAGCCCTTACAGTAAAACTACCATTGAGATGTACAGAAATCTGACCAATAAGGAACCATAGCCAGTTGGGAAATTAGCTGTTTGTGGACACAGATACAGACTTAATAATGCATCATTACAGAATGAGGGTGTATACGAGTAAATACATAATCAGGGAAAAATTATTTATCATCATAAATTAGGACCACAATCATGAAGGAGTCACAGGCAACAGTGTGTTAAACAGCCATATGTACATGTTCTTCCAGGAGGCCAGCACCCTCCTGTGGAGACAAACAGGAAGACCAAAAAAAGAAGAAAAATTAGTAACAAAAAATACAGAATTAATTAAAACTATTACAAAAGAATATTCTGTATTAATTATTAATGAAATATTTCAAAAGTGTTAAGAGAAACTCACCTTATGCAGCAAAGGCCTCATTTCTCCTTGTCCTAGTTTGGGACTGCAACAGATAAATAACAACAGGTGTCAAAAGTTACTTTCGATAATGAACTGCAGCTGCAAAAATAAAAGCTAATTAGAAAACATATATAAAAACATAAGAATGTGCCTTTAATAACAGTGTTGACATACAGTTTTTAAACAGATGAGTGGAAAAGGAATGGTTTCTTTGAAAGTATTGCAGGGCTGATCACAAACACACTGTAATATTACAAAGAGAAAGAGTCAAAACTGTCTGGCCAGCCTGGGCTTAATCTATTAGCATGAAAGCCTATATGAGGACAACCTAGCAATAAATGTCTGTGTCTCAGTGGTCCCTAATGGGGCTACTGCTGCTGAGTCAAGGAAATGTGATTAAGTCACCCAACTAAGGAGATGAGTCGTCATTACAGGCTTAATTTATGGGTACTACCCCCTTGGACCATTTCAGTGGTGGCAGCAACCTTTTCCAAGTTTAGTGCTCTCCATGTATGGGCAACAAGTCATGGAGGACGAAGGTGTCACCTCAGGACTCAAACAGATCCCAAAATAAACTTTTGACACTAATTGTTGGGCTTTTAAGGTTTATTTTGTATAGTTAACTAGATCGTATAACTGTAGTGTGAGCAACTTAGTCCAATAAGACTGAAATTCCCCACTGGAACATTTGAAAGGCATTTTGAAGTATTTGACTTGAGTCCACATAGTATAATTTCTATTCTAATGCAGCAAACAAATCAGAGACTGACCTGTATCAATATATTGACTTATTTCTTTTCCGCATCTGGAACCGTTGGCTCTGTCATTAAAAAAATGAAACAAGAAGTTAGTAGTTGTTGTTAAATGTCGTCAATACAAGTATCAAAACTCAAATAATAATAATAAGCCCTTTAATGGCTCAAAACTTCAACAAGAGTTTTATTGATAGCCACGTGTTTGCACATATAGTAGGAATTTGACTTGCTTAAGACATAAAGTAAATATATTTAGCATTGTTTAGTCAAACATTATACGTAAAACTTAAGGTTTTGAAAGCCTGACTTACGTTTGACCTCCAGCTTGCAAGTGACCGTTGCCTCTCCGTGATCATTCTTGGCTCTGCAGGCATACACACCACCATCAAAGTTACCAGGCTTACGAATCTCCAGAGAGCAGATACCCTGGACGCAGATCTGCCTGTATTTGGGGTCATCGCCAATAATCATCTGGTTCTTCAGCCATTCAATCTTAGGCTGTGTAAAGACAAGGGATTTATACAGTGTGTATCATATCAGAAAGTTTAAGTTCAATGGATGGCCAGTTTAAAAAACATTATAGATAATTACATTTTGTTATTAAATGCGGGCAAAAATAATCTTCAGCTATGTGGTGGCTTGATTAAATTGTTAGTGTTCTGATGAAACAACAAGTCAACCAAACAAGTAATGGCATGGCAAGAAGAACTGGAGTCGGTCTCCGGGTGCTGCACGGTGGCTGCCTACTGCTTCCAATGGTGTTTTGGGATGGGTTAAATGCAGAGGATGAATTTCCCCATGGGGATTAATAGAGTACATCTCATCTTATTTTATCTTTATCTTATCGTAATGACTATGTTTCTACATAGGTATGTCTCATTACGAAAAATGCTTTACAGAAGAAGATACTTGGAACATACTTGGTGTGAGAGTTCTAACGGCAGTGCTACCACATTGCTTGGGGTAAAGGCCCTTTGAAGTCTCACAGGGCAGGAATGTAACACATCTAACCCCTCTTTGCATATGATCTGTTCCCCACATTCCCTCTTCTCCTCCTCCCCATTCCTATCATAGACAGAGCTCAGCGGCAAAGCATACCACATCTTGCCTCAACAGAGGTTCCTCACCCCTGCCTCACCGCAGAGCACTCTCAATGCCCTTTATCTCTGGTGACCTGGTTGGTCATGTATCCCGGGGAGATAATAGGCTCAGACAACAGGCTAACTAGAGAAGGTTAAGATCGTCCTCATCCCCAGCTAACAAGTCAACACACTGACAGAAATGAATGAGCTGGGTTATAAGATTCCTACTTCAAAGCCCTTAATGCATCATATCACTACCAGATCATTACGGTGGTATTTGGCAAATGGCCTGAACAACATGCCAGGCATTTTACACCAAGGACATCACAGTTGTACCCAACAAAAAACAATTCGGACACCGGTCGGGAGGTATACCAGTCTAGACTTGTTGTCATAACCTTCACAATCCCAAATGTTGACCTGTTGGTTGTGTCTGTCCATTAAAAACATGGGTGGACAGCTATGAACTGCAGAAGTAGTGGAGTTGATTGTGGTGTAGTTTAAGTAGGATGGGATGGTGGTAGTGGTAGTTAGGTTTTATATATATATATATATATATATATATATATATATACTTTTTTTGGCAGAAAATGGACAATATGATTTTAGTTGAAAAAACAAAACACGACAATTGATTCTTTACCTTTGGACTTCCCCTGACAGAGCAGAGCAGCTTAGTGCTGTAGCCAACAGTGGTGGCCCTGTCACTCAGAGAGGTGGTGAATTTGGGAGGCTCGGAGAAGTCATGCTCCTTGTACTCAGGGGGCTTATAATCAATACCTGAAGATGGACAGAGAGACAGCTTTGACTCCAGAGCTGTTTTCCATTTTGATTTCCATGGAACAAATAAATGGATAATTGTTAGAGGCTGTATGCATAACATGTAATAATAACAAAGGAAAAGAAGTGGAAAGGTCACCTGTCTTCAAAATCTTGGCTTCGTCCTTTGTGATGGCAGCATCTTCACTGATTCCACACTTGTTCTCAGAAAACACTTTGAATTTGTAGGTGTTGCCCATGATGAGGTCAGAGATTGTGGCATTAAGTCTGTGATAATGCTCCAACACAGTGAACCAGTCCTGTGGGAAAAAACCAAACACAAACAGAGAGAGAAAGATAGTGTGAGAGAGATGAACAGACAGGTAGACAGAAAGAGAGATTAAATTAAGTGCTATGTATGATGCATTAGCTGATAAAGTAATGAAGATTAAAATAAAATTCTGGTTTTGAACAACCTGGGTTTATTTTCATAGTTTTTGCCTTCGGGCATATTGGATAGGGATGTTTCTTGGGACGGTTCCATGCCCGTAACGTGGGACCATTTCAAACCTCAGTTCACACTGGTGGAGATTCATGTAGCACCTGCAGGCCGTTTAAATCCAAGGTCTGGCACTACTACGGATTTCACGTTTTAAAAAGAGCTGTGAAGCTTAACATTATGAAAACTTTTTGTAAACTTTGTCATGGCAAAGTCAAGCCACTAAGCAATTTTATCTTGATTTAACGTCTTAGACATGTCTCAATGGTATGCACCACCTAGGCTAAAACAAGGCCAAATTCTGTTGAAGATTGAAAGTCTACTAAATGGTTAGATCTTAGCCCTGAATAGCTGTATTAAAACATAAACAATCAAAAGCATTCTTTGACAGTTTATGGACTATGTGGCGATACGTAATTGTCATAATTACTTAAATTGTATCCGGCCAATTACCCCACTCTTCTGAGCCATCCCAGTCGCTGCTCCACTCCCTCTGCTGATCCGGGGAGGGCTGCAGACTACCACATGCCTCCTCCAATACATGTGGAGTCATCAGCTGCTTCTTTTCACCTGACGGTGAGGAGTTTCATCAGGGGGATGTAGTGCATAGGAAGATCACACTATTCCCCATAGTTTCCCCTCCCCCCTAAACAACCGCCCTGACCAACCAGAGGAAGTGCTAGTGCAGCAACCAGGACACATACCCACATTCGGCTTCCCACCTGCAGACACGGACAATTGTGTTTGTAGGGACGCCCGACCAAGCCGGAGGTAACACAGAGATTCAGCCCGGAGATCCCCGTGTTGGTAGGCAACGGAATAGACCGCGACGCTACCCAGATGCCCTAGCCAGATAGATTCTGAGCTAGAGGAGTTTAATGTGTAGCCGCCACATCGAAAATGCGTCTAGCGCTAACTGGAAATTATTACTGTAATACAACCAACATGTGGGAACATCTGGCTTGACACCATCCAGAGATAAACAGAAACAGACGAAGACCAAATTTAGAGGGAACTTGTTGCTTTGCCTGGCCAACAGACACTGGAAATGTGTACTGTTCGTTTATTTATTTAATCTAATTTTGCTTTAAAGATGCATTGTCAGTATTTACTGTTAATTATACATTTGAGTCATGGACGCATCTAAGACAGTTTTTTTTTTAAATGGCAACCCTGTCATTAGTGCCTGTTATCATTATACTATACGTTCATATTCTGATTGCTCAATAAAATGACACATACCGTTAACTAAGGAGATACATCTGATCTCTTTGTTTACAATTGCAGTAGCTAGCCGATAAGGTATGATCTGATTATTCAGAAAAATATGACCAAATACATACATGCTTCTCTTACTTAACATCTTACTTAGGATATAGATTATTGAAAGTAACAACTGTTTTTCGTAGTCCAGTATTATGAATGTAACCAGAAGTCACAAAAAATTGTAATATCGAATCACAATATAATAGAATTGTAATTACTTTAATAACCACGATATATATCAACTTGGTACCTTAGGAATTGATATGACACTGTGTCAGGAGTTGGCTGCTGATTTCCTTCCCTAATATCAGTTTTAATATTATTCTACTCACCAGCTTTATTTTGGATATTTTGGATGCAGGACCACCGCTGGACACAGATTTACAATGACATTTTACAGGACAACTGAACATGAACCTAAAACCTGTCCTTTCAGCAAAAAAAAAAAACAAAACAACAACAACAACAACAAAAACAAACCTAGTGCCTCAGTTCCACTGTGTGCATGATTTCCAATTATCTACAACTTCTGAGTTGCGCTGGCTGGGTAGTTGGTCAATGATTACTACTACCTACTGTAAGTAAGATTGTCATTCCTACAAGTTGAACCAGGAAGTAGCTCAGCAATGCAATAAACCATTGATAATATCGAACATTCTGGGTTATAACTTTTAACTTGCATTTTCACTTTCAAACATATGGTTTAGAGAACTAGGTGAAATCGGGCATGTCTGACACTTGTGTTACATTGCCCTATAAAAGACGCCATTGTAAAGCTGTGTACAGCAGAGGTCCCATTTTCAAAAGTTTCACAATGAAGCAAGTAAGTAAAACCATATCATTACTGATACACATTTTGGAAAAAAATCTACAAAATTAAGATGCAGGTTATGGAGAAATGGAATTATCCTTTGATTGGGGGGAACCAGTCACCAATCACCACCTTGCATATTTAATTTCTGGCACCCGGTCATAGTTGACCACTATAATCCTGGACTGATCTTTACTTACTCCTGTCTTTTTGTCAGCCTTCTGGATTGTGTAACCTGTAATGTCTGTGTTTCCGTTATCAATGGGCGCGGTCCATTCAAGGGCAACATTGAAACCCCAGGTATCCACAATCTTTACACTGGCAGGTGGTCCTGGCAGCTCTGTTGTTAAAAATAGGTATTCATTAGTTTCAAGCATTGCACTAATAAGGGGCGTAACAATCCATTGATTTGGATAGATGTATCGATTCAATGATCAACAATCAGTATATTCCATACAAAGTGAAAACATCGATCCATATCGTCTTCTTTAAAATATGCCTAGGTTGTGAAAATTCATATTCAATAAAGTTCAACATCTCTAAACCACTGAGCACATAGATAGAACCTTGTAAGTCCAAGGTGACGAAACATAGATTTGCATGGTTTATGTTCATAATTGAAAGGTCACTGATAAAAAAAAACAAATTTGCATTTAAACATCGGAAATGTGGCACTTTATAGTGAACAACAGGAGGTCTATTTTTATTCTTTTTAGTAAAAAGAATAGACTGTTTTCATTTAAATGTCTGGAAGAGCTCAGTAATGGTCAAATCATATTTTAGTTGCTTTTTGTGAGTTGATATAAATGTAACTGATTGTGTTAAATGGGCATATAATATTGTCTCATATCGATTGTAGGCCCCTGAATTGAACTGAATCGAAATCATATTGTGGTAGACTTTGTTGATATCAGTAAATATCATTATCATTGTCCAAAGAATCGATATAATATTGTATTGTGATGAAACTTGCGATTTACACCCCTAATGCCAACAAAGCAGTGCCCTGTAACTGTTATTTCCTCAAATTGTGTTGCATGTATCAGTTGTTTCATTTTTCAGAATATGACAAAATTATTTTTATAGACAGAAGTCATCTCATTGTCTTCCTTACCAACAATCTGAAGAGTGAGAGAAGACTTGTCTTCAAAGTCCTCTACCTTCACACACATCTCATATACTCCAGAGTCCTCTCTCTCAGATGCACGGATAAACAGGATGCTGTCTCTGTCAGTGCTACGGATATTGACTCTCTTTGTATCAAGTGGCTGACCATTCTTTGTCCAATGGACTACTGGTTTAGGTTTACCCTTGAAAAAGAGAAATTGGACAGCACTGTGTGAAGGAGGAGTGAGAAAATATACAATACCACAGACCGAATCTGCAGTCAACTTCATGTAGACACTTACGGTGAAGGGGATGGTGAGGTTGATCTTGTCTCCGACATGGGCAACATATCTTTGCCTGAGGAAACGTGGCAAACGGACTTTGGGGCGGTCTAGAGAAAATGCAGCATTGAATTAAATTAACCAATGATTAGTCATCATTACTATAATTTCATATTTTGTTGGATTATTTTTGTAGTGGCCAGTTGTGTGAAAATTTGAGAAACAAGAGCTTTATATATACAAGTAGGGAATTAAATTCATCATGAAAAGAAGAATAAATGAAATTTTGTGAAAATCCCAGACATAGGTTATCACAGTGAGTTTCTTTAATTCTTATTCTTCCACAAGTTTTTTTTTTCTTTTCACTGAGAAATGTTTCTAAAAGTGATTTAGTGGGAACCGCCACCTGTTGAGTTCAGCAGAGCAACAGTCATCACGAGTCTAAATAAAGCAGGAACACTGTGGTAATTCACCCAGACACCCTCATGATTTGATATATATTAGTATTTGCATTATATTACTTACTAAATAAGATATGGTCACAGAAACCATTGGATGACTTTTCAAAACAGACTGATTTGTGAGATAATAAAAAAAGATCTGTGAGCGGGAACAGGCTGGTCAACAGAATAATAATAAGAAAAAACAAAATAAATAAATTTTGCTTTTCGCGACATATACAGTAGACTGTCATCATCATATATGTTTTTCTGATGACTGTCTTGACTTTATACTGTACATTGAAAGGGTTAAGATGGAAGAAAATGCTGCCTGTGAACTCTGTGGAATCTTAAAAAACAAACAGTGAATCTCTGGCAGTCTAGAGGGACTAAGGTGCCATCTGAGAAGCTCAGTCCATGCCCATTCCTGACCCTTCACCCGGATGTAGAATTAAAACACTGGAATGTACAGTGCCATCTGAAGCCAGCTGCACCCCCACCGCCATCGAACCCACCTGCCACCACCCCATTCCATATTCCTCCCACCTGCAAGAGTCAGGCATATCACCTGACACCATCGATCTTTTGGAAAACAGCTTGACACCTCATCAGCATGATGCATGCTGGCAGGGGATACAAAGTGAAAAAATGCTTTAGTAGCGCTTACATCCCAAATATTTTCCAAGGCTTCATGAGGAAAGTCAGCTGTGATACTTTTGTCAGAAAACTATTCATAAGATGCCTCTATATGCAGACTGTCTGCGAAAGCCGACAAAGGGTGTGACGTCCAACCCAGTCATGGCTATTGAAATATTGCCAGTCCTTTGGGGTCAATTTGAATTCCTCCCCTTATTCAATACTCAGTTACGCAAAAGCTGATCACTGACTGCGTGAGGCCAAAGTAACATAGTCTCCACTTTTTAAAACTCTTCTAGACCACCTATAGTTTTATAGCAAATCAGATTATATAAATTTTCTACAATTAACAAAGGTATAAGAATAAAATCTAGCACTTAATAAATGATAGTAAACTATCCCTCTGTGGCTGGGTGGATTGTCACTCTGTACCAGCAGTCCAATTCAGCAGGGAACCAAGCCTGACTAGGCCACAGCTCAATTCCTCATGACACTACAGGGATGTGCTAATACTGCCTAGACAGCTGGGGAAGAAATTGCTGAGCTGCTTCTTGTGGTGACTTTTGCACTTTACTAATATCTGTCTTCTAATTAAACAACAAATGGTTACAGACAGTTTATGTTAGATCTGTACCAATTAGTATTTACAAATACCTCTTTAATGGTTTGCCTATTTGTACTCTAGCTTGGTGGGGGGCTTCCACATAGGACTATACAAAAAGAAAATTTAGGTAATCATCAGAAAAGTAGTTGACTCTTAAATTGGCACAATTCTGTAATCGGTAACAACAATATCTAGAGACTGTCCAATCTGATAGAAACCCACCCATCTGGATCTCTCTGCAAGAAAAATCTAAGGATTATTTGCAACAACCATTTGTTGAGATCTGGTTTGAATTCTATACTATTTAAGAAAAAGATGATTTTATGTGGTACACAGTTTGAAATGTTAGGATGTAAATAAATAAATTTGGTGAAGTGGTGTTGTGGAGTTCACTATGTTATGTTAGGGTATGTCATGAACTGGTAAGCAAGGAAAAATCTGCCATCTAGATTAATACCACTTTCTCTCCATGTGAGCACAGTTTACCTGCAACCTCCTTCACCAGGACAGCCTCAGGCAGGGTGACAGGGGGGCTGTGGCCTCCAGCGTTTACAGACACCACACGGATCTTCAGACGGTCACCAGTGGTCTGGTTTTTGATGACATAGCGGCAGGATTTCTGAAGATCCTCATTGACTGCTTTCCACTCCTCAGCTAGAGAGGAAGAGTTTGTAGAAAAGAAAAAAAAATTGGCAAAATTTTACAGCTCTGTAGTTTTCTCAGCATTATACATCCATCCATCCATTTTCCGAACCGCTTATCCTGCTCTCAGGGTCGCGGGGATGCTGGAGCCTATCCCAGCAGTCATTGGGCAGCAGGCAGGGAGACACCCTGGACAGGCCGCCAGACTATCACACAGGGCCGACATACACACACGAACCCACACACATTCATACCTAGGGACAATTTTGTATGGCCGATTCACCTGACTTACATGTCTTTGGACTGCGGGAGGAAACCGGAGCCCCCGGAGGAAACCCATGCAGACACTGGGAGAACATGCAAACGCATTATACAATACAATAAAAACAATTTTATGAATCCCACTAGGGGCAATTTGTTTGGAGCAGCTTGTTGTATACAAACAGTAACATGCAAACAAACAAATAACACAAACAATAAATAATAACACTCCAGGGAGCTAAATGTGAAATAAAATCTATAAGATCCATACTTAATTAATAATATTGATGGGCTAACTACATTTGGTAAACAATAAAACAACCAGATTAGAAGAAAAAAAAACACTACAGAGCATTTAATAGTTGAATTGCAGAATGAATGAACCATTTAGAATAACAGTTAGTTTTACAAGCTGGTAAAAAAAACAACAAAAAAAAACAACGACACCCTGATGGCAACAGAGCAAATTCACTTGCAAGAATATGTCCAGAAGAAGCCAAAATGATTGCTGCTTTCTGGAGGATTTATTAGATGCAAAAAAATCATTCACGTCTCTTTGTTTTACTCTGGTGACCTTAGAACAGGTTTTAACAATGCTGTTAAGGCTGTTTCTGTCTTTTACCATCAGACTGTGAAACCACACAGGGCCTTTATAAGGTAAAGGCCCTGTGTGGTAAAATGACACTGAATGCAAAAGTTAAAGGTGAAATGAGAAGAACAGGTCAGATTCATACTGTTAATGCCATGCATTAAGGATTATCCAAAAGAGGGTGAAAAATGTGGTCTTCATTGTAACTTTGTAATACAATGGTTTTACACTAGCCCAACTGGTTTCATTTATTGATTTTGTATTGTATGGGTGTATTATATAATGTATTAAATGCATTTTTTGGCATTGAACACATATTTTACTCTTAAAACAAATAATTATAGTATATATATGTTATCATTGCAATATATTGATTCTGATTCTGGAAAATTAAAAAAAAACTAACTAAATGAACACAGATTTAATCATCAGCTTTTCAAATGTTTCAACAATTCCAAGTTATGAAATCAAGTTATTGCAGGATAAGAAGGTTAAGTATGCCTCCATGGCTAAATCAAGCATGCATTGAACAGTTGCTGATATTAGCTTAGGAGCTGGCGATCTAAAAGCAGGACCTCCAGTGAGACCACAGCAGTTCTTGAAATGCCTCTACCCTTATAGGGAGAGGTTAGGTAGCCTACGACATAAATCCACAGCTGACACTTTTGGGACAGGTGCAACTGATAGGGCTGACCCATTTTAAAACAAAAATTTACCACGTTCATGGGTATACCTAAAATGCACTTTGTCGTGTGGTGTGAAGACAGTATGGAAAAATAGAGTATAAATAAACATGGCATATAGGACAATACTGATACTTTTATATGTTTAACATTAAATGTATCTTTCAGATAACAATGACTTTCAAAAACATAAGTACTCTAGCATTTATTTATAACTTCTTTGCCCATCTCAGAAGTAGGGAATGAACTTTTCATGAAAACCTCTGGCAAACACTTTTTTTTTTGTTCCCATGACAAAGCAAGGCACACAAAGTGTAACACTAAGTTTGAACTGTGTGTTTTGCAAAGCAGGGTTGGATTAACTTACATCCCTCCTTGCAGACTTCAATAACGTATCCATCCAGACCGGAGTTTCCAATAGTCTCTGGCTGACTCCAGATGATAGTGACAGAAGTGTCATTCTTATCTTCAACAAACAAGTCCACAGGGGCACTTGTAGGCTCTACGGATGTCAGTAATAAAAAGGAAACACAAATCAACACTTTGAAATCTACACAATTCAGACAATAATGGAATTGGATTTGAACGCGAGGTCTGAGGTTAATCGAGCGATGCCACTCGTCTCAATACTGCTATAGGAAGAGAAGGAATGATGTGTGGATGCATCACAGTAGTTGGTATCAAAGGAGATGCTTTCCTCACACTGACAGGTTACCTTTGGGAGGGGGTGGAGGAGGTGAAGGTGGTTTAGGCTCTTCTGGTGCAGGTGCCTCAGCAGCTTCAGCTGATGTTAAATAGGCATTCACATCAATGTCAGCACGGGAAAGCAGCATGTAAAAGGCAGCGCAATGTTTTGAGATCGAATCTTAACCAATTTGTGCATCACAACTCTCTGTTTGTTCCATAATGGTATGTCAAAGGGTCATCATAGCTTGTAACTTAAAATCTTAGCCAATTGGATTCAAATGACATACCAATTTGCATTTAAGTTTTCAAAGACAGATGAGTGGACAAGAATGGTTAAATGTTTAATTTTCTTTTTTTCTACCGTCAGCAGGTGCTTCAGGGTCAGCCGTGGTAGCAGCTTCTGTTTCGGCTGGGGCAGCAGCAGCTAGCGGTGGTTTAAATGTTAGATGTTAATAAGTGCATCAGCAAATCTGACCAAGGTTCACATGTATGATATGACAAAATGTTGGATCTCCAGTATGCAACTGGGCTAGTTGTATTGCTACTGAACTTGAGTGTTTGGAAGGAGTCAGTTAATGTTGTTAGGTTGGCATCTGAATAATGAAAGATAAACTGGGTACGGGCATAGATGAGGGATGTTAGAGGTTGAGATATTGGGGCAAAACAATCTTTCCAAACTACTTAAAAAGGAAAGGCTCAAGTGTATTACAATTTAATGTTTATGAATTACCCAAAGTCAATAAAAAAGGAGTTGGTCGGGGTTAATTTTCAATGTGCGCTTGGTAAGCCTACAAAGCAGATATGCTATTTTAGCTAGAGCATTAGGCGGAGCAGCTTTGTTGGCATAGTAAATGTTGCGTTAGTGTGGTTAGCTTACCTAACAATTGTTAAAACGTGAACAACTGTTAAATTGCTAAGATTTAAAAAAAGCCCTTTGTGTTTAGCAGAAGCAGTGGCGTCCCGATCCTCTTCTGTAACTCGTAACAGAAGCGGAGCATGACGATACTATTGCCTGTAAGCAATACGTATCGTCATGCTCATACATTGATCCGGTAGCTAACAGAAACATTTGTGCTCAAATGTTTTGTCAAAACATCCACTGGCTCAGTGAAGCAGCTCTGGAAGCATACGCTTATTTTGCGTCTTGACTTTTTAAACAGATAAAAGTTAGCAATTTGCTTTATTACGCGTTTTCTCTCGCACTCTCTCTCTCTCCCCCAGGCAAATCTTTCGTATGGCAGCGTGCATTGGCAATTCATTTAAGCAATTTTACACATCACACTCAAAATCTTAATTGAAAAACCTCGGAGCCCTTCCGAAGAGTCTCATATTCAGGTGCGTTTCATCATTCTTGTGTGTCCATAAAGCAACCGGACAGATTACCTTACACTTAAAATGTATCGTCCATTTTTGCTTACCGTAAAACTTCAGTTTCACAGCTAGCGCGCAAATGCGTATTTGCGTAAAGGGTCGCCATAGGTTCGAATATTAGTTATTTGTCGCTGTTGTTGTTTTACCCAGCTCTTGCTTACAATTAGATGAACGATCTTTTCTGAAAGAATGAAATACCAAACTTGGCCATGGCTTAGCCATCGACATGGAAAAAAGACTGCGAGTGTATGTTTTACAGTGTAATTTACGGTAGCGGGGTGGCTGGCTCCGTGCGTTATCACGGCTGCGTTGTCTTTACCGGCTGGGGGCGGAGGGGTGGGGGGTTTGGGCTCCTCGGCCGGTGGCTCAGCAGCAGCTTCTCCCTCGGCTGGAGCACCCTCGGCTGGTGCAGCCCCTTCAGCCGGGGCTTCCTCCGCGGGAGGTGCCTCACCCTCCGCGGGGGCGGGGGCAGGAGCAGCCTCAGCGGGGGCGACCTCGACGGGAGCAGGCTCAGGAGCCGGTTCCGGAGCGGGAACCGCTTCAGGGGCCTTTTCCTCCTTCTTGGCTGGTTCCTTCTTTGCTGCCTTCTTGATCGGGGCAGGTTTGGCCGGCATGTTGGCAGCTAATTCCCAGTTCCGTGAGTAAATCCTCAAACCTTATCCAACGCCGTCATTCCCCCGGGGGTCCATGGGTTTATATAGGGGTCGGTGGGCTCTGGGCTCCGCCCCCCCAATACATTCTCTGTAATGGACACCTATCACCCGTAGCCTACAAACTAGTCTGCTGGAGGGCTGAACGATTTAAAAAAAAAAGTGATGGCTTTTCTTTTGCAACATTTATTGTAATATTAAAAGATATATAGATATATGCAGCTTTTAACTTCCCATGACCAATTTGTGAAGCAATTGTTACTTTGGCAATGATTCGGCGGATTTTAGAGGGGAAAATAAGGCATGTGTCCTATAAAAGTCATTAAATTCGATTACATTATTTTTCTTCAAGAGTCATAAACAGCAGACTACGAGTTTCAGCGTCACATTGAGTTATATTATGATGTTGATTCTGAAATGATATATTCATCCCTAGTATGGTGTTTTTCATCATTTTCCAGGATTAACTTGACATTAAATTGTTTAATAAAAGTAACAGAATTGCCATAGAGGCTACTCTCAGCAGGCTTCTGTAAAACAAATTGACACACCACAAGCACTAAAATAAATATGACATGTTTTTTATTGATTCCAACAAACAGTGATAGGTGGATGAATATGTTTTCTGAAGCATGCCATCTTCTTGTACTGCACCCAACCCTGAAGAAATATACTGATCTCTGAAGGAATTATCCTTTTTTTGCTTATGATTGTTGCCGCGTCCAGAATGTCGTCCTATGTACAATCTTTACAATTATGGTGTCCTGTACAAAATAGAGAAATTAAGTTTTACAAAGGATTGTTTTTAGAAAAAAGAAATATCAAATATCAGCATATATTAAAAAGTAAAACATTACCTATAACGATCCCCTATAACAATAGCCTAAGGTATAATGATAACATCTTCTCGTTACACAGCAAGTTTACATGCATTTACAACGTTTAGAAATCCATCACATTTGCACGTCAGTGACATTAGATAGTACTGCATTTTTAAATTGTATTTTAGTCGACAACAAGCTTTGCAAGAACAAATGGACTATTCAGCAACTTGTATTGGCCTCCGAGGTCCGATTTATTTTTTCATTTAGATCTGTAAACTGAAGCGCTCATTCATGTAAAACCATTTTATGGACAAAGATCTTTAGATTCAAAACCGTGTGATCCTTCTTGGCAGAATTTTGCGCAATAAAATTGCTTTCGTCTGGTTTTACATTATTTACTATAATGTAAGTCTGTATACTATGTCTACCTACCTTGCCAGTCACAAAGATAAAACATCCTATGGGCTGAATTTCCCAAACCATCTCCACAGATGATGTCTTAGCGCAACACTTATAAAATATTTCTCTCATTAAGGTTCGACGCCTCCTGTTGAAATACCCTCCACCTTTGTCATGCAATGCAGAAAGAAAGAGCTCATGAAAACACAGTATTTTGGGTCAAGTTCCAATATTTGCTGATTGCCAACACCAAGTATAAGTTGCTGCATAGTCTTGGTTCACAACTTTGCAAACACAAAGCACAGCTAACACAGAGCAACAGGCACAACAACCAGTGAATGAGATGAGAAGTCAGATGTGTTTTGGTTTTTTTTTTGTTTTGTTTTTTTCATTACCTGCATTCACAGATGATGGTGTGGATATTGTCTGATCCCTGAATATTTACAATACTGAAAATAATTGCAAGTCGGCATAATGCCAGCAGGAGTGAGAGTCCCTGGCGATTTGGCATTTTCCCCCGTTGGAAAACTGTTTCCTTGTTGTAAGGAGAACAATCTGAGCAGCAAGTCAGCTGTTGGTGCTGAGGTTGTTTAATAGTTCTTCTCAGCATGATGCGAAAAGTACAAAAACAAAGCAACGAGAAGCCCGAAAGAGATTTGGCATTTTAAACTTGGGCTTGGTTGCCCTTCTCTTCTTAAAAAAAAAAAAAAAAAAAATCATCCAATGCAAGTTTTCGGTGACTGTTACACCATAATTCTGCATGACATGTCATTCGTTTTACAATATGTATGTACACATGGGAGTAGATAAAGGTTTTATGCAGTGTAACTGTGAATACCTAAATAGTGACTCAGTCTGGACAGATGACAACACAAACACTGATCATAGGCTCACTGTTTAAGCTTCATCTTTCACCTACAGTTACCAAGGCTTGACTGCCTTCACAAAATTGTACATCAAGTACCTAGACAAGCATTTTAATATCTCACCACTGATTGTTGCTTTTGAGCATAATTTTTTTTTAGATTTGAGTGATTCTTTCAAAGTTTTGCCATGTGTTTACCATCTTTCAAATACGAGTCCACACAACTATATCAGGATGACACCATACAACATCTCACATTACTCCATTTTCTCCACTGAATTCCACAAATGGTTAAACTTTCTTTAAAGGTTACAAGAAATTAAGTCTCGGATCTATTTAACAAACCTTATTTTATGAATGTTTGACAGTTTTAAACTCCCCTGGTCCTCTGTATAATCTTCAGTAAACAGTCAATGACACCGATTCCTTTTAACAATAGGATTAAATCACTACAATAAAAAAAATGAAAAGCACCTTAAGTAACCACATGTTGATATACGCATGGCTGATATTAAGTAAGAGATTCTTAACTCCATGGCTGTTTGTGAGGTGCAGTCAACACTTGCCAATAAAATAGGTTCAGATAGCTTCAAAATTAATACAAGTTCACTTTTATGAAGGTTTATGTGTATTACATATGACCCAGTTCTGCAGTGTACCATGGCTTTCGTTAGAAACACCTACATAGATGACCGGTATTGTATGGTTTTGTACTCATAAATAATCTATACATTCATATAAGCATTTGAACTCAACCCCTTAACTTGACAGTCAAAATCCATTTTAAGTATTTGGTTCAGCATATTAGATGTTTGCACCATGCAACTAGTGTAGATGAAATAACTGTAGTGTAGTCTGACTATATGCATATAAACTATGCAGTAATATAAATACTGGGAAGATTCTCAATTTCTGCCATTGAAAGAAAAAAAAATCAATGATGATGCAAATGGTGCAAATGACATCGGCTCAAACTTTTTTTTTTTTTTAAATCAGCATCTGTTGTTCTATCATTCCTGTGTATTGTTTGTTACTGTATGCCTGATGCAGACGTTTAATCCAGATACTGATGGCCTGGCAGCCTGTCCAGGGTGTCTCCCCGCCTGCCGCCCAATGACTGTGGGATAGGCTTCAGCATCCCCGCGACCCTGAGAGCAGGATAAGCGGTTTGGATAATGGATGGATGGATGCCGGATTTATATGGCAGAAGTGGTAATACTGCTCATAACTGACAGCATAAATTATGAACTTGCATTACAAATAAGTTTTGTTTTATGCAAAAGAGTATGACAGCAAATTTATTTAATTTGTTTCTGTTTCTCAAAACGCATGTTTATGATTAAAATTGAATACTTTCCCAGATAACTTTAGGCCATCATACACCATTATATCAATTTCTTGTTTTTTCTCGACAGTAAATCCCTTCAATACTTTTACATTTGTTTCATATTGGAACAACATGCGATTAACTAAAAATCAATAATGGAAAGACTTGAGTCGAGAAAAGACTTTCCACCTGTGATGATATTGATGAAAGCACCTATATGCTGCTGAAGCAGAGGTGACATCACTGTCTTTGCTTTAAGGCATTCTGTTTGTTAGACAGACTTCAAACAAGTTCACCTGCTTGGGCTGCTAAAGTTCAGGATTGCATATGTATAAGGTTTGACCTTCAAAGACTGAAAAAGTAGATATGTATTACAGAACCTCCCATTGGACATTGAAACATCATGTCATATCTCAGGCTGTCATACTCTTTTCCAAAGAAGCCGCAATAATAGACTGATTTCCACTGAAAAGCACGCCATAGCTGATGCTACAGTTGAACCCGAAACACTCCTGCTATATATGCTTTTGCAGGAATCCCCTGAATATACCTAAGTGCTAAGACAATTAATTAAACTTAATGACCGAAGTGCTAAGACAATTAATTAAAGTTAATGTAATAATTTGTTAGCACCGGTCTGACAGTATGGAGGTTAAGAATGGCAAGGAGCTGTATTTGAACAGTGGCAAATGTCTTCCAGACAAAATATTACAAAGAAATAAAACATACTGATGCATTCAGTACTTTATGGAACAGAATGAACTCCTCCCCCCAAATAAGCTATCATACTTTCAATCTCCTGGATGGGAAAGATAGTTAATGGCCCTGAAACCATCTCAGAGGGTTTGTTCCTGAATATGCATTGTATTTGACATATAACAGAAAAAAAAGTTATATCTTAAGTGTTAGGTTTTAAATTTACACTGTGTTCAAAGTTTAGGCAGGCTGAGGTCCTCTTTGTCAGGAGATTCGATGTAATTGGCAGCCTCTTGAAGTTTCAAAAGCATTGCCATCTAAAAAAAGACAAACAGTGACCAATGAAGTAAGGGGTTATCCTAAACTATCCATACTGAACAATAAGGTTTGTGGAACACCGACAACATCTTGACAAAACGGTGAAGAATGAATATGGAAAAATCTCTCTTACCAGGGGATCTGACTCCATGGCACTCGGTGGTGTCTCCTGGTGCTTCTCCTCACTGGGCTGACCAGGGCTACCAGAAGATATGCTGGGAGGAGGCAGGTGGAACAACTTGGCCTGGTCTTGCTGGGCAGACGGCCAAGGCAGCGTACCCCGCACCCACTCCACTGGGTCTTCCCACACCGCCTTCTGGCCATGAACCTGAGGCCATATAACATATCATAATAATAACCCCG
The DNA here is from genome assembly GCF_029633865.1 of Lampris incognitus. Lineage (NCBI taxonomy): Eukaryota > Metazoa > Chordata > Actinopteri > Lampriformes > Lampridae > Lampris > Lampris incognitus. Next base: position 113,760,845 of record NC_079212.1, read on the forward strand.
AACTGGAGGAACACTGTTAGTATTTGCTGAGGAGCATACAAAGCGAGGTGTGAAGAGCCGTTTCTTTGTTCAACAACCAAGTGACTAATGCTTAAAGACCCTGACCAGCGAAAGTCAAGGAAAAAAAAAACTTTCTAAGGCAAAGTGGCCACTTCATGTATGATAAAACACAAACATGTATGATTTAAAAATTCACATTTCATAAATAATGTGATATTTTGGTAATGTTGCCAACATCAATTTTCCCCAATCCTGAGTGAAAGGCTGTTACGAAGCCATCACAAGAAAGTTGAGGCTTGAACATTCTTACTCAATCTGAGTCTCAGGCCGAGGTGAGAGTCTCCATAGACATTCTCTTAGAAATTACATGATTAGAAGAAGACAGCCAAACCATTGTATGGCGGCCTCTCTAACCACTACCTAAACTTAACTCTAAACTTGACCACTGTTACCAGAGCAGCTGCACATACAATACAAAAATCGACTTTTGTGTACTTTCTGCACAACAATTTTCAAGTCATCTTGAGCAGTTGCTGCTTGTTGAGAATGTGAATCAGCGGTCCTAACCGGTCAAGTGGTTTCAGACAATATACAAATGACATAAAGCACAAAACAAAAAACAAAAAACAGGGAGGGACAAGGTGAAATAAGCTATCGGATGGTACCTTTAAACAAATACTATGTTCAGGTTGGTTAGCTTTGGTTTTCTTACCTTAATGCCATCCTTGGCCCCTTCTTGAAGGTATGGAATAATGGAATGATTCCAAAGATCAATGAACCAGGATCGAAACTCGTCTACTGTGACTGGACAGGAGAGGAAGAAACAAGGACCTGAGGAGAGATTGGAGGAAGATTGAAAAAACAATTAGATGAGGCATGTTATTAAAACAAGTGAGCTTATTAATGATCGTGCCGAGAACTGCTGAGATTTAAAACAAATGTTTGATGATGATATTGCTTGCTTGTTTTGATATTTTTCTCTTTTGTTTTCTTTTATTATACATTTAAAAAAATGTTTACCATTTGAAATAAACAAAATAAACAATCATAAAATCAGAAACCTGCTTTCTTAAAATCAGACCAAAATTGAAACACTAATATTATCTCACATTATTACTTTAATCATCATTCATTTGGTACCATCTCTTTCTACTGAAAAAAGTGTAGGTTTAAAAGGTAGAACTCAGCTTTTCTATTTTTTTTTTAAGTTCAGCTTCACTCAGCAAATTTTTTTTCTGATAATGTCATCAGACATTTCAGGGGGGGGAAAAAATCACATTGTAAAACATTGCCCGCCCTTACCACCAACCCCTTCTTGTACTTGTCACTCAAAGGTAAGCTCATAAATAATAGTGAGGACTATAGGCCATTCCTTCATAATTCATGAAACAACTGAGAACAGTTATGGATAAAGGTGTAAAAAGCACAATATTAGTCATTTACAAATAAAAAATGTTGCTCAATGTTTTATTATCAAGGTTGTTACACCTAAGTTAAATATGATCACCAATTTTAGTCCTACTTTAAGGATAGCTGTTCCTAAAAAAAATCCCTACGCCCTTATTTTTGGTCAAAGCTATGCCTAGCCTTTCATACCAATGAGAAAGTCAGATGTGCTGTGCTTCTCCAGGAAGGCGTGGAGTTGATACCACAGCTTGGGCACCCAGTCTAGTACTCTGATCAGGTCTTCATTGGTCAAGCTCCTCTCATCCTCTGACTCCATCATCTTTCTGTGCAAGTAGCGCACCAGGAAGCCATTGGCTGGTTCCACGTTGTTGGAGAACATCACCATTCTATAATGAGGGGAAGAACAGGTAGTAGAAAATATACAGAAAGGTGCCAGAAAACTAAAAAAATCTGGACACATTCACCATAACAGTTTTGACTATGGTAACTCACATTCCTGTTAACGTTAGGGTATTGGTGTAAGCACACAAAAAGAACAGTAAACAATAAATGAACAATCCTCATAAATGCTGTGGTGCAATGCTTCCCTAACAGTCAAACCATATATGTAGGTCATTTCTGAAACTACTTTAGCAGGTTGGCATTGTCAATAAGTATTATTGACATATTGGCATTACTAACATATTGAAATTACAGTACATAAAGCACTAAATTTAAGTTGACATACTCAATACAATATTGCGAAATAAGTAAACTCCCATAACTGGTTCAGGAATTTATGGGTCTCTTACCTAAAACTAAGATGCAAGCCATGGTTAGCAGACATCTTCACTGGTTGGTTACTTGTCCCAATAATGTAAGGACTGAGAAAAGTAACAATATGACACAGCTCAGGTCATTGTAAATACTCATGTTAAAGCAGGAGCCATCATACAAACCCCAATTCCAATGAAGTTGGGACGTTGTGTAAAACATAAATAAAAACAGAATATAATGATTTGCAAATCCTTTTCGACCTATATTCAATTGAATACACTACAAAGACAAGATATTTAATCTTCAAACTGATAAACTTTATTGTTTTTTTTGCAAATATTCACTCATTTTGAATTTGATGCCTGCAACACGTTCCAAAAAAGCTGGGACAGGGGCATGTTTACTACTGTGTTACATCACCTTTCCTTTTAACAACACTCAGTAAGCGTTTGGGAACTGAGGACACCAATTGTTGAAGCTTGGTAATTCTTTCCCATTCTTGCTTGATGTACGACTTCAGTTGCTCAACAGTCCGGGGTCTCCGTTGTTGTATTTTGCGCTTCATAATGCGCCACACATTTTCAATGGGAGATGGGTCTGGACTGCATGCAGGCCAGTCTAGTACCTGCACTCTTTTACTACGAAGGCCCGCTGTTGTAACACCTGCAGAATGTGGCTTGGCATTGTCTTGCTGAAATAAGCAGGGAGGTCCCTGAAAAAGACGTCGCTTAGATGGCAGCATATGTTGCTCCAAAACCTGTATGTACCTTTCAGCATTAATGGTGCCTTCACAGATGTGCAAGTTACCCATGCCATGGGCACTAACACACCCCCATACCATCACAGATGCTGACTTTTGAACTCTAGGCTGATAACAATCTGGATGGTCCTTTTCCTCTTTAGCCCGGAGGACACGACGTCCATGATTTCCAGAAACAATCTGAAATGTGGACTCTTCAGACCACAGCACACTTTTCCACTTTGCGTCAGTCCATCTCAGATGAGCCCGGGCCCAGAGAAGCTGACGGCATTTCTGGGTGTTGTCGATATATGTCTTTCGCTTTGCATGGTTGAGTTTTAACTTGCACTTGTAGAGGTAGCAACGAACTGTGTTAACTGACAATGGTTTTCCGAAGTTTTCCTGAGCCCACGTGGTAATATCCTTTACAGAATGATGTCGGTTTTTAATGCAGTGCTGCCTGAGGGAACGAAGGTCATGGGCATTCAATGTTGGTTTTCAGCCTTGCCACTTACATGCAGCGATTTCTCCAGATTCTCTGAATCTTTTGATGATATTAAGGACTGTAGATGATGAAATCCCTAAAGTCCTTGCAATTGTATGTTGAGAAATGTTGTTCTTAAACTGTTGGACTATTTGCTCACGCAGTTGTTCACAAAGTGGTGAAACTCGCCCCATCCTTGCTTGTGAACGACTGAGCCTTTCGGGGATGCTCCTTTTATATCCAATCATGACACTCACTTGTTTCCAGTTAACCTGTTCACCTGTGGAATGTTCCAAACAGGTGTTTTTTGAGCATTCCTCAACTTTCCCAGTCTTTTGTTGCCCCTGTCCCATCTTTTTTGGAACATGTTGCAGGCATCAAATTCAAAATGAGTGAATATTTGCAAAAAACAAAGTTTATCAGTTTGAACATTAAATATCTTGTCTTTGTAGTGTATTCAATCGAATATAGGTCGAAAAGGATTTGCAAATCATTGTATTCTGTTTTACATTTACCTTTTACACAATGTCCCAACTTCATTGGAATTGGGGTTTGTAAAACACAACGCTTTAGCTTTCAGGTTAGTGTGTTGGGAGCTTACCATTTGTGGTATTTGCAGGTAAGTGCACCATTGACAAGTTCACTGACAGAAGCCGCGTCATTAATATCATCTAAAATAACTACTAAGGGTATTTCTGAGGTGCTGGTTTCCCGATCAATTTGATTAGCCAGATTGGAAAGGTAGAGCTGTAGATCCTGGTAAGAGCAAAATAAAACAACAGAATTAATAATGAACAGAGGCTCAAGGACAGAGAGCTAAAATCTATAAACAGCTCACTGGGTAATGCCATTATCAAATGGGACATCAAGCTCTCTCACCTTGCACGACTGGCGGTGCATGTTGAAGGTGACCACTATGCCGTCTGTGACTTCGCGGGCACTGCGGTCCACCAGGTACTCCGCCAGCCGGGAAGTGAGGTAGGTTTTACCAGTTCCGCTGGGTCCAGACAGGATGAGACGACGATGTTTGAGCAGCAGGCTGATGTAGTGTTGCATCATGGGCTTGGGGATGAGGGTCTCAAATACAAGGCTGTCCACACACTTCTCCTTCAACCCTGGGGAGGGGCAGGACAGATAGAACTTTGTTGAAATAAAAGATGGGAAGAAAAAGTGGAATCTGCTGATCATTGAACCAACAATATGTTTCAGTGATGTGGCAAAATTGTTTTATGCATATTTTAGTAGATATACATGTGTATGCATAGAACCCAGCCACTGAGGATGCACAAACCAGTGCATCCTTAGTACCGGTCTCAAGCCCGGACAAATGGGGAGGGTTGCGTCAGGAAGGGCATCCGGCGTAAAATCTTTGCCAAATCAAATATGCGGATCATAAATAAGACTTCGGATGATCCGCTGTGGCGACCCCTAACGGGAGCAGCCAAAAGTAGTAGTAGTAGACATGTGTATGCATAGATTTGTTTGGGAAGCTTGTGGGGACAGACTTTTTTTTAACTACTCGTCTCACACAATATTACACTTGCAGATATCTAAAATGGTAGGCCTTCCTTCCTTCCTTGGTAAACAGATATCCCCATTTTACACAAAACCAGTTCTATTGTCCACTCAAGCTAACATCATTTCAGCAAGTGGTGTGAATGATGAAACCCACATTATTAATCATTAAAGAGCTACCAAGGTAAAGTTTAGTGAATGAATTGTAAAAAAGTTAGTGAGGACATGTCCCCAGAAAGCCATGTAATTCTATCATGTATTCGTGACCCATACAAACACATACACAGGACAAGACAAATATATAGGATTACCGTTTGGAGCTACTGTAATCCATACACTGTATATTTTACACAGGCAGGGCCCTGGGCAAAATCATGTTCTGGAAACTGACTAACATCACTTAATAAGTCTCTCATAAACAACTTGGAGTTCCAATGGTCTATTCTGAAAATAGCCTTGCATCAAGAATAGAGAGTCAGTATACCACCACCCCCCACCACCCCCAACAGCCTGGAGGAGTGTAAGATATCACCAACCCCCTCCTTTTCACACTGTACATCTATGGAGTCTACATGTTTGAGGATGGCAGACCAGCTGGACTTGCCTACTACCAGGCTGCACAGGGATCATGTTACCCAAGAAGGTTGTGTGCAAATGCCCCTGCTCTAGATCGTCTCCCAGATCCTCCCAGCACTGGGTCCTTCCATTTCTGCCAGAAAAGGTAGAGCGAGGTTGACTACCAGCTGAGCAGCTCCGCTCTCTTCCTCCTCACTGATCATACCCCTGGTTTAGAGTCACTAATGGGGTATACATATGCGCTACCCTGGAACCAAACCCTAGTGTGCTGGGAATATAGATAGCCCATGTGCAATGCATCTGCATTAACTTTGAAATAGTAAAGAGTGTATGCTTCATTTGACTAAAAGACATTGCAACGCAGCTCCCTACATTCTGCAGAAGAGCATGTTAACTTTGCTGTCTTTTTTTTTCAAATAGGTCCCTTTTTGAGTCCATTTTTTTGGATGATGTATTCAGGTTAGGCAAGATTTGAGGATAGGGCATCCAGAGAGTGCACGTAAGTGCATGTTGAGCTCAGCAAGAGTTAAGAAGTAGACAAAGTCTTAGGGATGATGAGCTGGGTCTTGGAAATGGAGAGGGAGACGGACAGGCACAAATGTATTAGCTTTGATAAGGAGGCAGCCATGAGGCTTTACACCCATTGAGGAGTGTAGAACCATTCCACTTAACACCTCAGATAAATACTACACATGATAAATAGTTAAAAATCTCTGGAGTCATCACCATAATGACTGCAAAACTGTTAACATTACATGTACGGATTACAGTCAACAGAGTGGTTGTGTTTCAAGTTAAGAGCTGGCATTGAAAAGGAAGGCTGGATGATTGCCAGTCATAACTTGCTCCCCAAAGTGCCACAGAAAAGGCAAAACACATTCCAGCATTAAAAAAGAAATCTCCCTGATTACCCTTGACTGACTCGTAAATACCAAGCAATCCAGCTCTTTGAGTCTGTCACTAACCAGAACACCATTGCTTTGTAATCTCCAGTGCCATCATTGATGCTCTAAAATAAATATTTAATATATGTGACAATATTGACTTCTTTTTAATTTTCTTATTTTGATATACTCTATTGAACTTTTTTTTATTTTGATAAATTCAAGTTCTTCTTTCCATTGCCTTGGTCAAGGGCACAGACAGGAGTATAAACCCTAACACGCCTGTCTTTTTTGATGGTGGGGGAAACCGGAGCACCCAGAGAAAACCCACCGCAGACACAGGGAGAACACGCAAACTCCACACAGAGGACGACCTGGGACGTCCTAGGGTTCGAACCCCAGGATGTCCCAGAATTAACGTTTTCATGGGTGATCTTTATTCAGTTTATACTTCTCACCTGAATAACACCTTTTTTTGCTGCAGTGGACAACAAAGTTAACCTCTACTGTACCATACACTATGCTATGAAATTCATTAATATAAAATCTATGATATGCTTTTCAACAAACCTTTCAGGGCCACACTGATGCCACTGGGACCCCGGGACATGCAACGTGAGGGCTGGCTCTCAGGGGCCTCCCCTCCCAGCACTCGCTTAATGTGGCCTATGCTGTAGCTGTAGATGGAGTCAGTGGAAAGGCCCAGGCTGGAGGTGGGATCAACTTTTGCCATGTACACCTGTAATGAAAAGGAAATATAAATCAAAAGTTATTGTGAGTTATTATAGATGTACGTTGTCTAAAACTGGCTAGACTTCACTTTGTGTGTGTGTGTGTGTGTGTGTGTGTGTGTGTGTGTGTGTGTGTGTGTGTGTGTGTGTGTGTGCGCTTTATATCGGAAGGACAAATACAAAAATAAAACTACAAGGACAAACAGCTAACACCTGCCCATTTTATTTATAGGTGATTATGACTATTTTCCACCACAGGTCCAAACTGGATCACATACTGTATGTATGGGGTTCATGTGCCCTAACTCAGGTGTACGTGGATAGTAATGGGCCCCACCAGCAGAAACAAGCTAGTAATTCCTCAATAGCTTGGCAACCCCCTTATCTAGCCTTATAACGTGTAAGAGGGCAGTTGCCATTTATATAACACCAAGCTATCGTGAATATTGTCTTTTCTTCCAATTCGAGATTATTCAAAAATACACAGTGGTGAAACTACCATATATGCAGGTAATGCAGCTGCATTTGGGGCCTGCAACAGTTTAGGGCCTGCACGCACGGATCCCTCTATATTTCACCACTATCATATCAAAGGCCTCGAGTGAGAGCCCGGAGAGTGCACCTATAATGTAAGCAGGACTTATCTATTATTCATTTTACTAATAATCAACCCACACACTTGTGTTTTGTGTTTATAAGGCCTATGTGCAGACGTGAATAATGTTGTCTATGTGTGGATGCGCTGTCATGATTAGGTTTTCATCTGTGTCAAGGTGCGCTGTCACCGACTATGTTTTCATCCATTATGGTGCTCCGACACCAGATTTTGGCTCGTCTATCACTATCTTGGTTTTGTTTCTGTAGCACGGCAGTCTGTTTTCCTAGTAATCATTCATTGAGACATCAACTGTGCAGTGCATTTCACTATTGCCGGTCATTTTAAAGCTGCTTGCTTTCACTTCTTTCATTCACTACTGACTTTACATTAGGTTGTGTCTGATTGGGATGGGCAGACCCACTTTGACCATCTTGCATTGGGGCCCGGCCCTGAATCGTTACACCGACATTCATAAGCTGTATTTGCAACCAGTTAATTTACAGCAACGAGCAGCAGCGGACCTCTTTAAAATGTAAAGATGAGATGAATTTCACAGGACCACTACCTGACATGTTATCAAACATGATGGTAAATTACCTTTTTGAATATACTTGACACCTAGCACACATCTAGAGCAGGACACACCTGAATAAGTTGTCTCACCTTAAAAGCCTGACTGACAGCTGAGTCTAGCATGGGCCAGTCCATCCTGCCGTTCACCCTCACGGTACCAATGAAAAAGTCCTGTTGTTTAACTTCCTGTCAAAATGGAAAGAGCAGCAAAAGGGTCAGAAAGTTTCACAATCTTGTTGATAGCACCAAAAAAAGTACAAGACATCAACATGGCAATCTGGAAGACTCTCACTTAGATAAATATTCGTTAGGTTACTATCTTTTGCCGAATGAGGTGACACAGTGACAGTTAAGCATACTGACATCCCATGAAAGCCTTGCATTTGCAGTAATACAGAGAAATACAAACGTATGTCTGCAGCTTTATGCATGTTCAAAAATCCAGGTAAGAAAATCAAAGAAGGGAGTGTCCGGGTAACATAGTGGTCTATTCTGTTGCCTTCCAACACGGGGATCCCGGTTCGAATCCTCAGGTTACCTCTGGCTTGATCGGGCATCCCTACATACACAATTGGCCATGTCTGCAGGGGGGAAGTCTGATGGGGGTATGTGTCCTGGTCGCTGCACTAGCGCCTCCTCTGGTTGGCCGGGTCACTGTTCGGGGGGGAGGGGGAACTGGGGGGAATAGCGTGATCCTCCCACATGCTACATCGCCTTGGCGAAACTCCTCACTGTCAGGTGAAAAGAAGTGGCTTGCAACTCCAGATGTACTGGCGGAAGCTTTTGGTAGTCTGCAGCCCTCCCCAGATCGGCAGAGAAGGTGGAACAATGACCAGGACAGCTCGGAAGAGTGGGGTAATTGGCCGGGTACAATTGGGGAGGAAAAAAAAAGGGGGGGTCCCCAAAATAAATAAATAAATAAATAAAATCAAGTAAGGTTGAATCAGTTCATCTGGATACAACGTTTATGTCTGTGGCGATATTCCTGCCAAAAAACCCCAGCCTTGCAATGGTAGTGATGCATTGTCCGTCACGCAGCTGTGGTTGTTCCACCAGAGAGGATGGGTGAAACAACCGCTCTGCATTCTGGTGTTGTGGTGAACAAACTAGTCTGTAGTTTCGAAAAATAATGCAACCAGAATCTTAAAGATTGCCACAAGATTGACAGAAGACAAAAATACTAACATCTTTGAAGACATGTAAATCGGCGACACAAACCACCACCCTCACACGGTGGTCGTCTCTCTGTGTGGATAGGCTGGCAGACTCCGTGAACACCTCTGTTGAAAGGAAAAAATGGGATACTGTTATGGAAAACAGCAAAAACAACAAAAAAACATTAGGTATAGCAACAATGAAATTAAAGTTCTGGGCAGTCACAGACATTGGTTGTGTATGTAATTTTTTATTTATAATACCGCATGTCATAGTCACTTATTTTAAACACACTGATGTGTTTGTAAGCATGAACCTGACTGCAGCTGATAAAAATACATAGAGCTCTATGTTGCAAATATATCATTTATTTCAATTAAAGCATGAATTGATTAACGACGCGAAGTTACACAACACACTAACTAGGCATAACAGCAAAAAAACATGTGAGCTTCATATGTATGTCCAACAAATCTTACTAAAATAATAGTTTGCAAGCAACTTCAATCAATCCAAAACGAACTAATATTAAAGGTTTAATCCACAGCGGCTGTCTGCCCCACTTCTGCTATCATTTTGGTCGGAATTCTTAAATGTTCATTTTATTACTTGCAAATGAGGAAATCAGCCAACGCTGAATCACTTTCAATTCCTTTTGTGGCTTTCAGCTGTCTCCATTTCTCAAACAAATGTACAATGTTGACCCGATAGCGAGATATGTCATGTTTCCTGTTTACAGTACTCCACATAGCCATGGCGGTGCATGCAACTACGGTCCTTACCGTTAACTACACTGCTCAAAAAAATAAAGGGAACACATAAGCAATGCAATGTAGCTCCAAGTCAATCACACTTTTGAGATATCAACCTGTCCAGTTAGGAAGCAACACTGATTTGTGACTCAATTTCACCTGTTGGTAAATTGTCTAATTTCCACCAGGTGGAAATTAGACAATTTGCAAGACAACCCCTATAAAAGGAATGGATTTGCAGGTGGTGGCCACAGACCATTTGCCTGTCCTCATCTTTTCTGGCCGATCTTTGGTTAGTTTTTCATTTTGCTAGTGCCCTCACCACTAGAGGTGGCATGAGGCGGTATCTGCAACCTACAGAAGTTGCTCAGGTAGTGCAGCTCATCCAGGATGGCACATCAATGCGTGCTGTGGCAAGAAGATTTGATGTGTCTCCCAGCACAGTGTCCAGAGCATGGAGGAGGTACCAGGAGACAGGCCAGTACACCAGGAGACGTGGAGGGGGCCGCAGGAGGACAACAACCCCGCAGCAGGACCGCTATCTGGTCCTTTGTGCAAGGAGGAACAGGAGGAGCACTGCCGGAGCCCTACAAAACGACCTTCAACAGGCCACTAACGTGCAGGTTTCTGCTCAAACAGTGAGAAACAGAATGCATGAGGATGGTATGAGGGCCCGACGTCCACAATTGGGGCCTGTGCTCACAGCCCAACACCGTGCAGCCCGATTGACCTTTGCCAGAGAACATCTTGGTTGGCAGATTCGCCATTGGCGCCCTGTGCTCTTCACAGATGAGAGCAGGTTCACACTGAACACATGTGACAGACGTGAGAGAGTCTGGAGACGCTGTGGAGAACGTTCTGCTGCCTGCAACATCCTCCAGCATGACCGGTTTGGCGGTGGGTCAGTGATGGTCTGGGGAAGCATATCCTTGGGGTGCCGCACAGACCTCTACGTGCTAGCCAGAGGTACCATGACTGCCATTAGGTACCGGGATGAGATCCTCAGACCCATTGTCAGACCATATGCTGGTGCAGTGGGCCCTGGGTTCCTGCTCATGCATGACAATGCTCATCCTCATGTGGCCAGAGTGTGTCAGCAGTTCCTGTATGTCGAGGGCATTGATGCTATGGACTGGCCTGCACGTTCCCCAGACCTGAATCCAATCGAGCACCTCTGGGACATCATGTCTCGTACCATCCGCCAACGTGATGTCGCACCACAGACTGTCCAGGAGTTGACCGATGCCCTGATCCAGGTCTGGGAGGAGATCCCTCAGGAGACCATCCGTCGTCTCATCAGAAGCATGCCCAGACGTTGTAGGGAGTGCATACAGGCGCGTGGAGGCCACACACACTACTGAGCCTCATTTTGAATCGTCTTGAAGAATTTCCACAGAAGTTGGATCAGCCTATGTTCTCATTTTCCACTTTGATTTTGAGTATGATTCTGAATCCAGACCTTAATGGGCTAATGATTTTGATTTCCATTGATCATTCTTAGGTTATTTTGCTCTAAACACATTCCTCTGTCTAATAAATAAAGATTTTCAGCTGAAATATTTCATTCATCGAGGTCTATATTGTGTTTTTAGGTGTTCCCTTTATTTTTTTGAGCAGTATACATAAAAAAAAGAAAAAAAAAACTTCTGAGTGTCATTTGTAAAAACCGTCTGACTAAGATCTGATGTTGAGTCTGATGTTGCCTGATGGGCCTTAGTCAGGGACAAAAGTGCGTTACCTGAGCTGCCACCCTCACTCAGGCCCTTGCTGTAGCTTTTGGGCATTTGCATTGCTACTGACTGCCGGGGCGACAGGCCCCCGAGGGCGGTGAGGCCTGAGGACTGGGAGACGGAGCTGGAGGGTCCAGGAGAGGGGGAAGGGGATGTACCACCCAACCTCAGTTGGTCATTTTCAGCCTTCAGGTTCTCCACTGTCCGCTGTGGAAGAAATCCTGAGTATTACCACTCCATTCCAGTGCATAACGTAACAGATTAATGTTCACAACTGTGTTTGTGAACTAGCTCATCATGCTTTGTTAAAAATGTCAGAAGCATTCATTGTTTATCATCTCTAGAAATGACTGAAGTGGAAGCAGGGCCCGGGGGGGGGGGGGGGGTCACTTAAATGAAAACTCCAAGTACAAGTTAAAAAATTCTCAAATACCTTTACCTGCATGTTGAGGTAATTAATACTACTCAAGTCAAGTCAAGTTTCTTTATATAGTGCATTTAAAACAACCACAGTTGAACCAAAGTGCTGTGATGTAGCGAATTCGGGGGGCAGCCCGGCCGGACCGTCACAGCTGGGACGTGAACTCATGTATTCCGCACCGCGGGCGACACCATTAACCAGCCGACTAAAGGGTCCGACCCGTTAGCCAAGGGCCAACATGTCTACTTATCCGTGCACGTTACACTACCCCCCTCCTTTGGGAAGCGCACCCCACGCTTCAGCATACCATCTCCCTCACGCCTCTGGGCGCACGCGCTTCCAATGGCCTCGCGGTCTCACCATCCCACTTCTGACTTGGCTGCAACCATGGCGGACATGCATTGTGTCCGCCATGGTTGCAGCCAAGAAAAAAGATGGAACTGTGCAGAGCCAAAGTGCTGCACAAGCTTAAAATTAGAAAAAATACCACATGAGTATTTTCTCTCATTTCCCCTTCGGATCAAGGTAATATGGTTTAGTCTAGTCTATAAAACTCTTTTATTTGACCACATTTACATAAAATAGTATCACATTAGGTTGCATTAGACCAACCTATTTGGCATGCTTTTTAATACAAAAAGATTTTATGCTGCATTCCGGACAACACGGATGTCAGGATTTTCTGTGTTACATCACAATGGAACGCCACTCAGTTGGAGTTCCTACTTGTAAACTTGGGGCAAATCCATCCACCCCGACTTCATGGAGAAGCAGTTGTCTTGACGTCACACAACAATGGCAGCAACCATGAGGGCGCACAGCGTTAATGGTAAACCATCAACTAAAAGGCAATGTAAAGTAAATTTGCTTGTTCTTATTAAAGTAATAAATACTATAGTAAAATATCTTCTGCATGTAAATTGATGTCAAAATGTCACCAATGTTATTAGGTAGCTGGTTACAGTAAAAAAGCTCTGAAAGTTATCTTCTCTGCACAAAAGTCATTCCTCTGTCTTGTCTGTATATGCCAGGAAGCAACACTGCTGACAGTTCAATCGTCTATACACTTGCCAAAAAAAAAAACACCAGTTTGTCACAGTCAGCCATGTTTTTTGTTTATGTTTGGCATCGTGCACCTGGAACGCTTGAAGGTCGGAAATTTTAAATTTCAACTGGGAAATTCCAACCTTGAACTTTGAATGGAATGCAGCAAAAGATGGCACATAACACATACCTGCATGGTAGACATGGCTTCCTGCAGCTGCTCAAGCTGGTGAGCTGAGTTTAGCGCCTCCAGACGGATGTCCGTAAGTTTCCTTTCCTTTTCCCAAAGCTCTGAGCGTAGGTCTGATACGATCTTCTCATCCATCCCATCACCTTCTTCGCACAGTCTTTGGATGGTCAGTTCATAAAGCAACGTTAATTCAAGTGACATATACAGAAGACAAATGAACATTGGGTTAACCTATCAACAAGTTGACGGCTTGCAATCAGTCAGCATTAAATCAATGTCTATAGCGGAAATGACTGTCATCTTATGATGTATGTGAACAACTGTCAGATTAATTAATTGAAAATGAAAGGAGCTCTCACAACATCAGTGTTGCGTCTTATGTTTTTTAGGGGACATTTCATGTGCATTAATAATTTTACCCAGATGACGATGCAGAATCAGAAGACTTCATTGATGGGGGAGGATTGTCCCCATCATGGTGGACCTTTGGAGAGGAGGGTGCGGAGGACTCTGGAGTGGCTATCTCCTCAATGTCAGCGTACGATGCTGAAGGCTTTGAACCCTTCTTACTGAAGGCTTTGTTGAAGGAGCTGCGTAGCTGTTGAAAGAGAAAGTAGGATATTTACATAAGAGCCCCGTGAGTGGGAGAGCTGAGGACTATATCCGAGTCACTCTTGGCCAGTATTCCTCAACCATTATTAGCATTGTTCTTAACCTCCTTTAAGTGCAGATATGTGGAGCATGCTGCATGAGAACATTGCCCGCAGCACCAGGAATGTTATTAAAATCGCAGAAAAATCTACAGAATGACCTTCAAATAAGGTATTGTAATTATCTGATATTTTTAAGCAATCATTGTGTGGTTATATGTGATGAACTAACCCATGTGGTACAGCTGGTAGCTTTAAAAAATGTTTTAAAATGCTTGAACGTTCAATCATACTACACGTGGTACTTCTCAAAGCATAACCAGTTTTTTTAACCGACTTCCTTCTTTGATTTTAAACTAGTCATCTCATTTATGACGCCATAAATGAGGAATGTCAAGACAGCAAAATAAGAACAGCAAAACACTGAGGCCCTCTTTTACTAATATTGGTTTGGCTCTTTTCTGAGGCAGACTTGGTCAGACACGAATACCTTAAACTAAACTAGTGTAGAGTCGCATCATGGGTCAGCTTGATACATACATATTAGGAAAATACTGAATCAGCTCAGTCAGCAATGACAACAGCATGCATAAATAAAGGAATAAAGCTTGTTTGCAGCAGTCAGCCGGTCAGATGTTAGAGCCATGTGAGGTTGACCACAATTTGGAAATTGTTGGCTTACTGCAGTACATTGGCAGTTACACTTTCAAGAATATGTGCCAGTATTAGATACATTTGTAGTTTGATTTGACCTCATTAATGAAAAAGCCCCCGATGACAAAAAGCCACTACAAAAAATAACAAAAAGTAAAATCTTAAGTAAAACTATGTGTAAATTAAGTTTATTTAGTGTATACACAATCACATTTCTACTTCATAAACTTCAAGAAAGTACCCAATTCACTCATTTTATAGAAAGTATAGAGTAGAAAAAAATGAAAAAGCTTGAGGAATATAAAACAAAATCATGCCTTCACGATAACAATTACATGCAATAATAACCATCAATAGTATTGTGTTTGGTGAATCAAGCTCAGTGAGACTTATGGTGTAAAAAAAAAAAAAATACGGACAGATTTTCCAAATATTTCACAAGTATGACTCATGAAGTGGATGCAAGTTGAGGAGTGAGTCAGATAAACAAATAGGTTTAAAGGCTCCATAGAACAACTTAACTCACCTCAAAGACCTGACATAAATAGTGGGATAGCATGAGAGAGATCAGAGTCATACTTAATAGATTTGGGGCAGGATAAGGAGAGGCTCTCTCTCTCTCTCTCTCTCTCTCTCTCTCTCTCTCTCTCTCTCTCTCTCTCTCTCTCTCTCTCTCTCTCTCTCTCTCTCTCTCTCTCTCTCTCTCTCTCACACACACACACAAAGCACAAACAAGGAGTGGGAATTATGCGTCGTTCCATTTCTTTCAAGGTGAATAGAGAGCTCTATACAAAGACATGACAATCCATTTTACCACCAATTCAATCAAGCAGCAGAATGTGGTCATGTATAGGGGAAGTTATATTTTATATTCAGAGATGGGGCGCATCTGTCATTTTAATCAAACCACCTGATTAGATAAAAGGACTAGGAAGTTGAATGAAATATTTATTCAATTAGCTTCATTTTTCTCTCTGCATATATTAAGAAAATATAAGAATGAAAGACCCTTTTCAATCATACACAACAGCTTTGATGCTTAGTTACTATATAACTAAGTGCTTTGGTGTGCTCTTTGAGGTGGGTTTACCATATAGGACAAAACATTATGCTCTTAAAGTTTTAGTCTCTTTAAAATGTTTTTGTGTGATTAAGGCAATAAAAAAAGTCATGTTACACGGATTGCCCTGATGTGGTAATTCCTACCCATGTGATGTCTTAAGTGTAACATTAATCACTTGCAATTATTATTTGACACCAATATAAATCATTATTTGACACATATCATAATCAAACTGTGTTCATGACTAAAACGAGAGCCAAATACTGCCCGTTACCACCTTCTGACTGTCTGTCCTCACCCAGCTTTTCTTTTTCTTCTTCTTGGCCTCCTGTTCTTTCAGGCTACCCATACTGGAGTGGCTGGTGGTGCTGTTGAGACTCGAGATGCTCTCAGAGGAGTTCTGACGCTTGATCTCAAGCTCTGAAATAAAGGAGAATAAAACTGTGAAGACTTCATACTGGAATTCATATCATTACACATAAACACACAGCATTCACATAAATGGGATTTCTGTTGTAGTTATTAATCAGATAGGGAATGTCATTATTGATGAAAGATATTCAGATCCAATGTATAGTTTTACAGCAGGTTTTTCTTGGGGGTTTTTTGTTATTACAGTGGGCTTTTTTGTCTCATGTGCTCTTTAAGCCTGCCCTGCTAGCCAGAGCACAATTCACTTTCCCAATAGGTATCAATAAAATGTATCTTTCCTTATCATTTCTTATGCTACTGTATTGTATTCTCATTTAGTCTAGCCAATTCCTATTATTCAAAGTCATTATAAATAACAGGCCTAAATATCTATGACATTACTCATGTAACTTGCCCATCGTGCTGTGTTGGAGAGGACTTGGTGTCACAAGTCTGAAACCCACCTTTAGGTGTGATGTCAGGGTTACTGAGAGCCCCCTGTATGATTTCCTGGGCCTCCGTGTTTTTGGCCTTCAGGATATCAATGGTTTCCTTCAGCTCACACAGCTCAGAATCCTGTAAAGGAGACCAGCAATGCTCATATACATTAAACACCTCACAGCTAGGAGAAACAGCAAGGGGATTTCCCACGCTTGCCATTAGCCTGAACCACTTGTGTCAAGTATCATGACTGAAACATGAACAGACCACCATGTTGACCTCTGACCTCTTGAACTTTTTGGTCTCATTTCCTCAACGGTGTATTTATTTATTTATTTATTGCTGACAGGATCCAAGACAAAGAATTTAAATAGTACAGTTAATGGTGCATGAGCCAATCCCAATCATGATCCAGGTTATGTGCTATGAGGAGGTGATATTCTTATCGATGTCTGGAAGTACTAAAGTCTGTTATTAGAAATAAGCAAACAAAAAAGTTTAGTGCCCTGCATGCATCTATCCTATTCAGAAAGATATCCCACATCAATTAAACTATCTATGAAGGAACTGCCTGATGTTCTCTGATGATGATGAGAGTGTTTCTCCGTCTGCCGCCCACTGACTGCTGGATGGGGGCCAGCATCCCGTGACCCTAACTAGGATAAGCGGTTTGGATAATGGATGGATGGATACCTGATGTTCTCTCTTTAAATAAAGGGGGCAGGTGTGCAAATGTGGCTTTTTTTTAGTCTTGGTTGTTGAACTGGGTTGGTGTGTAGCCTCCGAAATATCAGCACAAGGGGTTCAACATCAGAGCCTGTGCATTATTGAATATTAGGCTAAATATATATTTTGCTTTAAAATAATCATTTAAAAGCATCTTGTCACAGGTGGTTGAACATACATTATCATATGGCGTCACCTTCTGTTCTGAGGAGACGGACAAGGTCTGTAGGCGTGCTGTCATCAGTGCCAGACTCTGTTCAAATGCCGCTACCAGATTTGCCTTTAGAGACAGACAAACAGAGAGAGAGAGAGAGAGAGAGAGAGAGAGAGAAATAAGGGTGTGCAGAAAGCAAAAAAATATGAATCACTGACTGCAGTGGACTGGTCTGCAGTCTCACAGGCTTATACAGCACATCAAGCAAATGGCTCTCCATCTGCTGGGAGGAGGGAGGGGATGGAATGATGAACAGCTGTCAAAGATGTCAAAGATGAAAGGAAAGGTCAGGGTGATGGGAGTGAGGGATGACAATTATGTGGCACTGGAGCATTAAGCTCTACAACCAGAAGTAGCATGTTTGGCCCTAAGGAGAGGATGTCTCACTCAGTCGATACAAGTCATGATATATTTTAGCTGTTTTTCTTGCCATATTGTTTTCAGAGATATACACCAAAAACTTTGTTGCCTTTTGATATAGTATTTTATTGCCAATTACGTGTAGGTTAGGATGCTAACATATTAATTTCATTAAGGGTTATAGATTAAAATGCCTCAAGGTAGGTAATTAAGGTTAATATGTGCCCCACAGCAAACCAGACAGCCCCTTGTCAGCTTGAGGTCCATTTAAAACCATGCGACAGCAATGGAGAGGGTTCAGGAAACGACAGTCTAACAAACCTGGCCTAGCTGCAACACCCAGCATTCAATGGTGTAGGCCAGCGGAAGGCAAGCAGGGGGCAGCAGTGAGTCCAGCCACCAATACAGCCAAGAGCAGAGGAGAGAGGGACAGTTGTATTAGGCTTGGGATCGCACACCTCCGTTCAAATATATGTATACAGTGGCTGACACACGCACATAAAAACAGACACACACATCCACAGCATGCACAGACCAAGGCTGGTTCACTAACTAAATATCATTTACAGCTACAATCGGTAAACATTTGCAGTAGTACAATTATTTATATTTGTTTTCTTCTGAACCAGAGTCTGTGGTTTATGCATGAGTTACAGGTCAACAGCTGGCCAGCTGTGACATGAAATACTGAAGGACGTGTTACAGGATATCACAATTCAAGCTGGCATCTTTTTCATTTTGTCAAGATTTGAATTTTCATACTCTTTGGTAGCACACTACGCATCTGTTGAGAGAAAATTGCCAAAATAAGTCTCTGAGAAATTTTGAGGTGAGGCCATCAAAGCATGAAAGGATTAGTGAGGAAAGATGAATAGTGAGAATAAGGAAGGACATAGTGCCAAGTGTTGAGGTTACATGTGTGTTTTATCAGTGGGCTGCAGAGCTGAAGAACAGCAATAGTGGTTAGATGCAACAGACAGCCAAAGCATTGGAAACATTGGAATGACAGCTCTCAGCCCCCTGTGGTGCAATAGAGTAATAAATCTCTCCTAAATCCCGTGACTGGCTTTCCTCTCTCACTGAGTGTAAGGCAGAGTCCAGGGCCATGCATCGGACACTGACAGATCCCCTCTGTGATGCATGTTTTCTTTGATTAGAGAGGCAGATGCCAAGATAAGTTAAATGTCAGTATGATCATTTTAAAGCTGTAAATCACTTCATGCCCCGGTTTTTGTGCATCTCACACTTCTGAGAATGGAGTGAATGAGAATGTCTGAAGCAACTTCTGCTTGATTTCTCTTTTCCCCCCCCCCAATTCGCATTTGTTGAAAAATCTCAGCCACTTCTATTGGATTGGTGTAATAATCTTTATTACCCCAGGTCAATGTAATTTTACATTTTTGGATGGATTTCTCACTCAGCCTGAAGACTTGTCATGTATCCAAAGCAGGCATCAACAAATGAGTTAGCCAAAATTGTGCCAGAGAAAGGAAATGTTTCCACTTAGGTATTAAGTAATGCAACTCTTAGTGGAAGCAATCAGTCTGTGTGCAATAACTTGAAAGAGAAATTATAAACCTTGTCCAATTATAAAATCCATTGAAGACAAAGGGTAGAGATACTTTGGACAAACTTTTTTTGAAATACATACATTAGCAGAGATTTGGGTGGTCAGGTTGGCAACCTTGTCCTGGGATGTCTCCAACTCTCGTCTCAACTTGCGGATTTGCTGTGAAGAGATTTGCAAGTTAAGCTCAAATAATATGGAGAATCTACACTTTAGGCAACAGACTACTGCTGACAGATCTATGAGGTTCCTGGTTTTCAGGTTTTGTTAAAATTGCACAATAAAATGAAAGAATATGCAAGCTTTGTGAACTTTTTTGTTAGGTGAATTCTAGTAAGAGCTTACAGTCAAAAAAGCTGGCAATTATTCAACCATTAAGATCATATAAATTATGACAAACTTCTTAACTGGCACTCCAGTTCAAGCTAATCTAAGCAGCATGTTTGGGTGTTGTATGCAATCATCAGGGTGCTATAAAGGTTGAATATTTAATGTGATTTAGAGGTTGGGTTCGGTTTTTTGGACATCTTTCCAGCATTGAACATTTTGGCAGGTGTGAAAATCCATTTTTACTGTATGGAACCAGACAACAGCAAAGGGCAGGGGATATTAGAGAAAGAGGGAAATAAGCCCAGAGGTGAACTCAGAAGATGAAAGACTAATGGTTACAAACTTCACGAGTACTGGCGACGCCTTTGGATGAATGGACCTGATGGAAAAGGAAATGACTGAGAGAAAATGTAGGCAGAGGGTGAGCTAAAGAGTAGCGGCATGTTGTCCTTACCTCCCCGTGCATCCTCTCCTCAGTCTTAAGAAAGCATGGTGAAGGCAAATACACAACAAAGAGGAATAAAGTCGATTACAGGCTTTAAGGGTATTTGAGAGTACTAGATAAATAGGATAAAAAAAAGCCATCCTACATTTCCTCTAGTAATACAGAACGTGCTGTGTTATTTTTACAGATATTTGGTAGTGGTCTGATATGTTAGCTTGCTGTACCACTTTAAAACGTGTTGAATACATTTGTAAGAATGCGTTTAAGAGGCACAAAGGCTTTCTGATGTAGACATTCCTTTAAAACCAAATTAAACAAGATACTGTGCAGGAATAGTCTTTTTTTTACATGCATACAAAAGTATTCAAGGTAAAACAAAACAGTAACTTCAGATGTGAAGTGATATAAAACATCAAGTCATCAGTTAAGAATAAAAAAGGCACAAAAAGCTGTAACAGTTAAAAGCAGACAAATGGGACTTTTCTGTGGATTCCTTACTCAGTGACTTACCCTAAATATGCTAAATCACCCTCCCTCAAACAAATTCAGCAATTTTCTTTAAACTAGCATAAAGAAAGCCAAACATTGTCAGTAATGGAAAATATTCCACACTGCAAAGCCACTGTGCAAAGCCCCAATTTTCATGTAACATGACTGTCTGCTGTGGACATTTGTTTACTCACCGAAGAATAGTTTGATGAAGCATTGGATGCCAGAGAAAGAGCAGAGCCATGTACTGTGAAAAGGAAAGATGAGAGGAACATAGCAGGACATATACAGAAGACAAAGAGAGGATTGTAAAATTAAACTAACTCAATATTAAAAAATCAAGGTTGCAATTCAAAAATTAAATTATAGACATATTTTTCACTGCCTGCAATTTCTGCCATACCATATGAAATTAGTACATAACCACAGTTCTGTGTGCGTAAAATAGAAATTTTTAGGAGACAAATATGACAATGACTCCAAGAAATACCTCAAACAGAACTGAAAGGAAACTGGGTCAGCTCGTTAAGGCTTTGTATAACTCATCCCTTATCTAAAACAAAAGTATCCAGACTAAGTCCCAATTTTTTTAGTTCAAAAATTAAAAATACATGAATATATAAGCCTCTCCGACGTTTAGAGAAACAGATGTACAGATCGCGTGCAGTGATTTGTTTCATCTCATGTCATGTTGGGTGACTCTCCC
This sequence comes from Lampris incognitus, assembly GCF_029633865.1. Taxonomy (NCBI): domain Eukaryota; kingdom Metazoa; phylum Chordata; class Actinopteri; order Lampriformes; family Lampridae; genus Lampris; species Lampris incognitus. Next base: position 113,782,456 of record NC_079212.1, read on the forward strand.
AGCAGGGTGTTCACTGTGTCGGCTCACCATCATCCCCGGGCTCACGGAAAGACCCGGAGCGCATCATGCTTTTGGGTCGGTCGGCCAGGGACATGCTGCTACCCAAGGGAGAGGACCCGTAGAGATCGTACGTCGAGTCGTTGGGGGGGCCTATGCTATTGGAGCGGGTTATCCTGGGTGTGCCACTTGAAATCGGGGCAACTGCGATGAGAAAAAATGTTTGGGTAAGACATAGATTGATACAGATACAGCTTTTAGGAAACAGCATTGTAGAGCCACATCCATATGCATGCACGCATATGCACACGCGTGCGTGCGCACGAACACACACACACACACACACACACACACACACACACACACACACACACACACACACACACACACACACACACACACACACACACACACACACACACACACACACACGGATAGAATCATTTCTGATGACTTGGTGAAAGAGGACACGAAGGTTCCACAACAGTGTTAAATATAACTTGACTTGACCCTTCCATTGCCTCTCTATCTCCAGCATATTTCATAACTGAAGCCAACTCTAAATGACCCTCCATATGGGATAGCCATAATTCACAGTCCAATGCTACACTAATTTGATCCAAGTTCATAACTCAAATATGATGGAAACTATAATTGAAATATTGCGTCAACAGAGAGGTGCTTAAGTGCAAAAGGTAATATGGTAACTCCCCTTCACTGACTCTGAGGTGTCTCAAAATGAAGCCAATGCAGCTTTCCTTAATAGTCAACAATATGGTGGGTGGTTTATCAAGACTTTCCCAATTTCATTAGTTTCAAAGCTCATACGGGGAATGCATTCAGAACTTGGCAGTTGGGTGGATCGAGCACACTCACCCACGTTGGTGAGAGGAGCCTTGCCAGAACAGGGGTGGAGCAAGCGGGTGGGAGAGGGCAGCTGAGGGGGGCTATCACTGTCCGTCATGCTGACTATGGTGTGGGAGTGGCGCCTTCCCTGTTTGCCCCCCTCACTGTCTGACTGGCTCAAGCCATAGCGACTGAGAAAAGAGAAGGACAATTAACCTCAAAACAATGAGGATACATGACAATGTAAAGACTTCTAAAGAGATGTACTGGCAATATTTGCAGAGTTTGAACATACTCTAAGCCTTTCTTTGGTAAGGTGTTCCTGTCTGTTTGCAAGCTGTTAAGAGAAGAATTACATAATTATTATAAAAGTCAAACAGCAGACTTTTCAAAATAATTGTAGCTCAAAATAGTATCGGCAGTGTTTCCCCTACCATAGTGAGTGGGTCGCACACTAATCATGAATACCTGCCCACTAACCCCCCACCCTGCTCATTCCTTTTCAGTGAAAAGAAAAACACATGTGCAACTAAAGTGCATTTTACTGTACTATAGAATCACAGGTTTTTAAAAGAATAATCTGTAGCTCTCCATTTATCTAATTTTTCTACAAAATGCGAATTTATATGACAATAATAGTATTTTGGTGTTCACAAGACTGCGGTGGATGGTGTATAATGTAATGACTACAACATGCAACGTTTCAAATTCACTATTGCTTTACATTTCACACAGCTAAAATATCTATCGCGTTGGCAGGTGACTCATCACAGGACAAGCCTAATGATATTCTCATGCCACGTCCTTTTTTAAACAACATAATTACCACGGTGAAACTGACTGATTGCAAGCGTAGTGTAATGGGCAGCTGTGAAAAGTTTAATGGTAGCCAAGCTATGACAACAGAACAGAGTGAAGGAAGCAGGGCCAGTAAAAATATTGATTAACCCCCCCCCCCCCGTCAATAACATAACTACAAATCACCACCCCCGCCCACTCATAGGAAAATAGGGGAAACACTGATTGAGGTAATTTCATGTAAAAGTAAATTCTTCATATGAAACCTACCTATCTGCGAGGTTAAGGGACGTCCTGCTCCCAGCCCCCCACGTCCCCGTGCCCTTCTCCTCCATGTCCTTGGTCTCTGTCCTGACAAACCTCCCAGTGGGAGGCACACTCATCTGCAGGGGCAGGGACTCCATGCTGCGGTGCATGCCGGACAGCTTAGGGTAAAGTAAGGGGGACTCGCTCAGGCTCACGCTCAGGCTCTCACTGGTGTAGGACCCAGGCGAGTCGATGTGGAGGACAGGCGCAGGGCTTGGGGTGAGGCGTGGGGTGGTGCGGGACCCAGCCAGGTCCTGGAGCTTTGAGTACGGGGGTACTTTGGGCGGAAGGTCCTGAATGGTCACACAGGAGTCCAGGCTGTTGGAGTTCACCTTGTCCAGGTGAGCCAAGCTAGGAGGACGGCCCAGGGACTTAGTGTTGAGCATCCTATGAATTAGACATGAGAGAAAGGATGTGAAAATGAAGAGCAAGTACAAGAGTCCTGAGACATGATGTTTAAAGATTCCCAGAATCGTGAATAAGGGATGAGTGCTAAATAAAGTGACTGCAATGAGTTACTTGTCTTGCTGCTGTGCCTATAAAAATATATATAGATATCTGTTAACTATATTACAAACTTCTCAGGGGTTATTTTAAAAATATAATAGAAAATACAGTGAATTATTTTTCATGTGTATTAATTTGAAAATAGGTCTCAAAATTCATCTTGGCAACCGCTTTGGTAGGGTATGTTGTTTTTGATGTGAATTTAAATATACTTTGTGTCTATAGTTTTTGTACTTTACATTTATTTTATTTTCAACGTTTAAATGTTAGTAACCTTGGTGTGGTGGGAGAGGATAGCTCAGGGTATTTGCTGCTACTCGTTCGTCTTAGGCTGTGCAGTTTAACAGCAGGTTCTCCTGTGGACTCTGACGGAGTCTCTCCTCCTTTCAGGGAGCAGCAGTCTATGTCAGAAGCCACAGCCTTGGCCTTGGCCCTTTCCTTCTCCTTCTCCCTGTCAGTCTGGTTGACGGGGCCGGTGCTGGTTCGGTTAGTCATCTTGCTGCTGCCACCGCTAGGCTCCTTCACTCTTGAGCTTGCAGAAGCCATAGGTGGCACAGGTTTCAAGCTTAGCATACTAGGATCAATGGTACCGCTGATGGGCCGAGATGCAGGGCGGCCGATCACGCTGAGAGTGCTTGATTTGGCTGGTCTGGGCAGGCTGCGGTACTGAATGCTGTTTCTGGCATTAGGGCCGAGGAAGCCATGCTCACTGCTGGCATCAAAGCTGTTTTTGCGACCTGTAGGTACCCCTCCACCTACAGGCTTCACAGGGATGCCAGAGGACTTGGGGGTCTTACCCACAGTGGCAGAGCCACTAGAGATGGTGGCACCCCCTGCTGTCATAACAGTGGCAGTGCCCGTGGCTTGGGGTGGTTTCTTGTAGCCAAATGAGGCTCCAGCAGTAGGCTTTACTAAACCTGATGGCGGCTTGCGATGCTCCCCATGATGATCCCTTCCAGCATCTGAACGGGATCGTTGCAGACCAGCTGTCTTGATGGACAATTTGGACTTGTCTAATGGCTTCTCACTTTTGGGTGCTGTACAAAGAAAAACATGGTGAACTTTAACTATTTCATGTGAGTCATACAACTGGTATTGAATAGTTTTTTAAGTAAATAATTTTGATAAAGAGGGCCAGTGTGGGAACCCACTAAAACAGAGATGGACTGATGACAACTTTGTGAGTAACACTGGAGTGGATTATTCGGTCTGGTCATGCATCAATATTCTCTAACTAAATGAACTCACTTAAAGGTATGCAACATATAGGCAAGCAACATCTGTATTTACTTAAATATGTGCTACGTCTCAATCACACTGTGTATCAGTCAACAACAGACACCCAAATCTCTGATGGACCTTATGGCTCTGCAGTCTCTCCATTGCCTTCTAATGCTTTAAAGGGGCCCTTATCCAAAATCCAACACTTTTATCCATATCTTTCAACATGTGTCAGTGACATGCTCATTTAAAATGAGGCCTGCCACAGATATTTCAACATACCCTCAGCAAGAGTCAAGACAGAGATAGTCGAAAAAGCAACTTCAGGTTAAATGTTTCTCCAGGGTATGTTTGAGGCAAAGTAACATTTGCAAGTGTAAACGCAGGCATCATTTAAATGACCACTTTAATAATTTCCAACTAAAAAGCCAGAGCAAACCTAAAAAAAGGCACTACGCCAAAGCTGGCTTACTGAATGTTTTTCCCATTAGACTGCTGCCAAAACACATACAATAAGATCTCCTTTTGCTCACTTATTAGACCAAATGAAAAGCAAAGTCGGGGCCATTGTAATTAATTGCATCAGCCAGGGAACAAAAGTTGAAAATCAATTTTCACCCATTATTTGAAAATAAGATGTAAGGTAAGGGATTAAAGGACTTCAAACAAAACATGATTGGTTGCAGGCTAAGGCAGACTCACTGTCTCTAGCAAGACATAAAATAGGCTTCGCTCTAAGACAGGGTAAGAAACGTGGCTTTAGGTTTAGATCACCTTAGATAATCATGTTTTTGTATGATAAAACACAGACCTTTTTCCGGCGGGTTTTGTTCTCAGCTGCATTTTTTGCTATACTATTCAGTGCTACCAATCAAAATCTGGCAGACGCTAACAACTGTGCTTCTACATTTCTCTTGACACCAAACAGATATCCGCCTTGGCCTTTCTACAAACACTAGGTCTTACATTTGAATTCCATTCACAAGAGGTTATGTAGGAAACAAATTAACAGTCGCAGAAAACTTCCCACTGCCTAAAGAAGGAGGGCGACAGATATAACGTGAGAGAGAGAGGCAGACAAAGAGACAAACAGATGGTACAAAGAGAAAGACAAACAAGACTGAACATATGTTATCAGATTATACCTGCAACTTTAAGCATGCTCTGAGAGGTGTGGGTGATGGGGGAGGTCACGCCTATGGGAGGGTTGCGTCCCTTTTTGAAGCTCCCAGGTTGACCCAAGCTCTGGGGCTTCTTCAGCTCCCCTTTGCCCCCCGAGTCTTCTCCGACACTCTGCGGGGGCCTCTTTCGCCACTTGCTCGGGGTCTCCCTCTTGAGACTCCCTGTTTCATAGCTGCCATCGTTCAGCTTGCGGCTGGCTTTGCCATCTTCGCTGTACCAGGACAAGCCGCTCTCCACCAGGGAGCGCTTCTCAGCGTCGGTGCGGAGCTGGGGGGAGAAGAGGCATGCTGTGGGTAACCAACATTGTCTGTGTTATCTGTGGAGCAGACTATGCGCCGTAATCTTTGTCCCATCTGAGTGTCTGCATTCCAAAGGGAAGGCATGAGGGGTAGACTGATATGCCTCAAGAGGATAAAATAAAAATAAAATAAAAAAAGAACTAACAGGGGGAAAAAAAACTATGTTGATGGCTTTCACAGCAGAAGAAGTCATTCACAAAGAAAGGAAAATGTTACGTTAATATTTTGCAGCATGTGGCCCTGAATATCAAGGAAAAACTGTTAAATGTACAGTGTAGTGTTCATAGCTTAGAGAGAGCCCAACTGTAAGTGATGGACTATCTTGTCCTGCACTGAGGACACAGAGCTGGAGACAAAATTGTACATGCTGTGCCTTGGCATTAATCCTTTTAATGTGATATAGAGCCACAGATGGCTTATCAATAGCAATGATCTTCCTGTTGATAATAAAGAGGCCTCTGTGAGTAAGATAAAGAATGATCCATCTCGGCAGTACAGCGTTGAAGTTTACATAGAGAGTCTGATGTGTAGTTATATGGAAATGTACCCATCTCTGATGGGTCATGATTGGGTTAGTATTGTGACCCAGCTCATGAACCAAAGTAATGCTTGTGGAAGTAAAATAATAATAATAATAATAATAATAATAATAATAATAATAATAATCTGATAATGTCTTTGTCATTGGAGCAAACAGTGGCAGCAAGCCTTTTCTCTTACTACAGTACGACACATCGTATATTTCTTTATTTTTATGATATTGTTGAGAGCTGTGGTGACATAGTTATGTTGTGGTTTGGTGAAAACAAAAGGGTCGATTTAATGCACTAAATCCTAAATGAATCACAGAGGCAACACCATGACAGCCTGGCAAAGGCTGTGTGCAGTGGCCTGTAATATGCAAACAAACAGCTTCCCCTCCAAGATAAGTGAACAGGGCGTCATTTCTCTCCTTTTTTTCTTTTTTCTTTTGGGATTCTGAAGATAGGTGCGGTTTATGTTTTGTTTTGTTGTACATTTATTGACTTATGCTTCTATGTGATAATTGCAGGGTTGATCGAGCACTCTCAAATCCCAGAAATCTTAAATCCAATGCAAGTTAAAGTGCCATTATGTCACAGCATCTTCCTTACCGCAGGAAAAAAGTAATCTAACTTTACTTTTTTTTTCTGTGGATCTTTTCACCCCCTTTTTCTCCCCAATTGCATTTGGCCAATTAACCCACCCTCCCAAGCCGTTCCGGTTGCTGCGCCACCCCCTCTGCCGATCCGGGGAGGGCTGCAGACTACCACGTCTCCTCCGATATATGTGGAGTCACCAGCTGCTTCTTTTCACCTGATAGTGAGGAGTTTCGCCAGGTGGACGTAGCGCATGGGAGGATCACGCGATTCCCCCCAGTTCCCTCTCCCCCCGAACAGGCGCCCCGACCGACCAGAGGAGGTGCTAGTGCAGCAACCAAGACACATACCCACATCCGGCTTCCCACCTGCAGACACGGCCAATTGTGTCTGTAGGGATGCCCGTCCAAGCCGGAGGTAACACAAGGATTCGAACTGGCGGTCACCGTATTGGTAGGCAACGGAATAGACCGCTCCACTACCCAGACGCCCCTAAGCTTGCTTTTAGCTAGGATGGTAAAAGTGTTTGATGTGCTTGTTCCGTCATATCGGCTTGCTAGTCACATATTTTCACTTCTTCAAACTTCTTTAAACTCGCTGCAACCTGTTTCCTCCCGAAGACATAAAACAGTATGGGATGTATCTTCGTTCCTGGGGAAACTGTAGCAATTAAAATGGGCAAATAAAAGCAGGCTCATGGTTTGGTATCATTTCAAATACCCAAATCTTGTACCCTGTTATAGTGTTATTCAGACATCAACTCACCATAACAGAGGAGTTGCGTCTGGATCCCAGGGGTGTAGAGGGGAGAGAGTTGAGGGAGGAGCTGACGTTGAAGTCCTCAGAGCTGAGGTTATCTGAGCCTTCTCCATCACCATCACTGAGCCCACTGCTGATGGAGCTGCTCTCATCCCAACTGAAACAACACAGTGACAAGTTAGCAACAACTGTGATGTTGACAACACAATAACTCAACCACATCAACGCAGTTACACTTTTAGCAATATTCATATTCAAAGTAAGCACCAGGGTTGGCAACAACTTTGACATGTCCATCTGTCTACTGCAAAAGCTGTTTCTGGTGGTGACCACATGCTCGATCAAGCAAGTAATACCAACATGGCATGCTGCTGCTGGATCCAAGCACCAGCAAAGTCTCCACTGCAACTGCCACAGGGTGAGAAAACAGCAAAAACCACAATAAAACCAGCAAGTTCTTTGACGATCTTAATTTTGGCTGGATCCACCTATAGCCATAAGGGCTTTTACCTCTGGATAGTGTATTTTACTCCACATGTTTCTCCCAAGGGTACTTCACACTGGGAATAACAAACATTGTAATGTGAACAAACTATTTACTCCTTCAAAATACTGTTTATCAGTCACGTACATGCGGTTACATGCTATCAGTTCCTGTATTCAATGTTTGATCCAGTTTCAAAGCAGAATGGTACTTTCAAATCTGATAAATCATTATGGAAACAAGCCTGAAGGGGAAAGATTATTTCAAGTGCATTAAAAAAAGACTGGTGTAGCGGTCACATAGGGTCATGCACTGTCAGTTCTTGCACGAAAATTTGAGGCCACAACTTTCCAAGAAAGAATATAAATCCAAAAAATTACTTCGGGAACATGCCTGTGAGGGTTGGCAAAGGTGTTTCAACAAAGGGCTGAGTAATGTCCTCCCAGTCTGGGGAGCCATACTGTGAGCGAAGCTTCCCAATTACACAGGCGGCGCTGGTAAATCATGCTGAATAAAAAAGGATTTTGCCCGACAGCTGAGGGTTGAGCAAGCTGCCTGGTCTGCTCCAAGAAACAGAAATGAGGGAAAAATCACTCTGACAGCTAGCTGTAGGTCCAGACCGCTTCCTTACACTCTCCCTGACCCCTGCATCCACCCTTCCCATTCCCACCACCGTCCCAAGTCGTGATGGAACAGATGCTGCCGGATTGGCCCCCTGGTGCAAGAAAGGTGTAGGCCTGCAGATAAGCACTCCCGGCACAGGCCAGAAAAGCTGCTAATATCAGCGCATAGCTGAATGCATCTTATCTCTAAATGTGCTTGCATAAGAATAAGTTTGAAATGTAACTGCATGAGATACACACTAGCTGTGGCCTACTTTTGACTGAAAGTTCAGTCAAGAGGGTGCAAAGTTGAAGAGAGAATAAAAATGTGATTTCCTAGAGGGAATTAATGGCCACTTGAATTCGAGATGAATACCTCAATAGAGCTATAAATGTGAGTCCAGCTCAGATTTATATAATTATTTGGTTCCCACACATTAGCACTGGAAACCACAGCCTGTAATCAAAAGTACGTCGGTACACAAAAAATGTGGCACAGTGGAAAGGTAAAAAAGATTAATTAGACCTTTCGAAGTTGAGTCACTGCTAGAGTTAGAGAAGTTCTCTTCTCTTTCTTTTGCTTCCCCCAGCCGAGTTGAAATTGGTCTTTGTGGGTTTATAGTCTGCAATTAGCAGAGGCATGGAACACAGAATTGCATAGAAAAATACAGGGAGATAAAAATGGCCCATAGAAATTTTGAAGTAGTGAAGGCATTTGGGTTTAATCACATGGCTGGCAGTTAAGTCTATAACAGAAGGAGGTAAGTGTGCAATGCCAGTTTGCTTTGCACTAGCAGTCTTTCCTTGTTTAGATGGTTTTGTGATACATATAAAATCGATTTCAGCTCTTTTACCAAAAGATTACAGGCCAGAGCTACAACTTCTCAAATGTCTGTCTGACTCAAGAGCCTAGCTTTTGCGAAGTGAAAAGGGACCCACCATTTATTAAGAATCCAAAAAGGGTTTCAGCGTTAACATTAATAATTGTGTGATTTATCTTCAGCCCAGATGCTCACGAGAACATAGCATGTTTGAACAATATCACCTTTGTCAGGAGGGACGTTGATGATTAAGTGAAGCCTGCAATGAATATCCCCACAGGGATGTCAACTCAAGAGGAGACAGGAGGGCCTGTAGACTGTAGATACTACAAGCAAGGCTGTCTACTCTCAGAGGTGAAACTGAGGCAGGGAATGGGTGGGAGTGAGTCAACCAAGTACATACTTCATACACAGGGCGGCAATTAACTTTCTTGCTTTTTGTGGCAGAGCTCCAGTCTCTGTCAGATTTGCACGTCCATGCTGTTATTTTAATGTTGCTTGTTGAGGGAAAAAAAATAAGTGTTTCAGTCTGAAGATTGTGGGTCCGTTGATGGGGTGGAATAGGATGGGAACATTACCATTGCTTAACTACACTCCTAACTTTGATCATGCTCTAAAAAAGCAATGGCTGCTAATCCAATTTGTAGCACTGGTTTAACTCACTGCAAAATAAAACATGCTAAGAGAAGCCTGGCATATACAAGCACACATGACATTTTGCAAAGGACCTATAATTGGAGTTATAATTCAGCACTGTACTAAATGTTTTCAGACAGACAGAGAAGGATACATACAATGTTCATAGCAAAATGTGTTTCTGTGCAAAGGACAAAAACTCAGGAGTGGTCCTCAGAGGAATGCATGCCTATGGCCGAGTGGTGAAGAAGTCCTCTATTCTGCAGACAGCTGTGGTATCACAATAACATCCTCCAAAAGTAGAAAAGCTTTCCTACCAATGTTAAAAATCTCCAATGCCAACCAGACAACCTGCATTCCTCTCTTAACATGATTCCTATGGATTTTCATTTTCAAATCCAAGTTAACAGCATTCACATCATTGACAGTAGTACTGATCAACGTTGGAAGATTGTACACAATTACAGCTATGATAATATCATCATCATCACCGTCATCCATCATCATTATTGCAATAACACTAATGATGATGATAATAACAATAACAACATGTAGAGAGTGATTTACCGTGTATAATTCGAAGAATGACGTGGACAAATACCATTTAACCCCAGTGCAATTAATTTAGTAGGAAACTACCTCCACAATGTCAAACATGCAACCTTCTATTTTCGCACAGTTGGGCGATGGGTTAATAAAAGTAGCGTACGACACTGAAAGAGAACTCTACCGTCCCTTTAAACAGTTACATAAACCCATCTGCTGTAGTTTACCGACGCTCAGACACATCATCGTTTACCTTGACGTGAAAAGTAACGTCCGTTTTGCTCTCGGCGAAGACTGCAGAGGAGGCACTTTTCCAATTAAAACGCGGCCGCTCATTAGTGCCGATTTTGAATTTGATGCAATTGGCAGCGATATTGGGGGGAAAAACACACACACACACACACACACACACACACACACACACCAGCAGCTCTCTACCCTTACTCTACCTACATGCAGAGTCTATTCAAATTAATATGCCCCAGCTTCTCCATTCAGGGAGCAGAGCTCATCGCCTCGGGAACACCCCCAATAAGACCCCCCCCTCACTCCCCCCGTGATGGCAAACAGCTGGGCCTGAAATCTCCGCATGCTATCCACAGTATCATTAGCTCGTATGGCCATTCAGATTTAGCATAATTAGCAGACAACCACAGTCGGAGCCCACATAAAACCAGATTGGCTGTCTATCTCTGAACTGTAAGTGGACCATTTCCATTTTTTAATCCTAGCCAGTGGAGATGGTCTGCATAAAACTTCGTGAAATTTTATAAGATTATTATTGATTTTTTTAGCTAGTTTCCAGACAAACTTCTCAAAGATAAACAGCTCACCCAAAGCAAACGCTGAGAAGTGAATAAAATGATGATTACTACAGAGCACAAAACCTAATCGTGTTCAATGTTCCTTTCATTCACCGGGGACACGTGAAATAGCTCAAAACCTTCCCAGGCTGGCAAATGGAAAGATCTCGACCAATGTAAGGCTGAATCATAGAGAAACCAACCACAAGTCCTCAGATGGGGTGGGGACCTCCAACGAGGCATGAACAACCTTGGAAAGCCTTTGTGGACTCCACCCTCCTCCTCTCATTAGAGGTGGAGGAGTGTGACGATGACAGGTCAGAGGACTGGACCGTAAACCAACCAGTCCTGGAGGAGGAGACTGTGTGTGGGCGGACCCGGTCCTCCACATCTTAAAACAAATTGAGTCAATCTGGCTTTAGCTGACATAATTTATTTAATTCTAAATAGTACGTTATCTGTATTTCTAAAAGACCAACATACAAAATAGCCCATGTTTGAACATAATTAGCAAAAAATAAAGTGTGGTCGTGGTTCTACTTTTTGTCTTTGTTAAAATAAACAGCGACTCTTTGCCATTGGTCTGTGTCAAGCGTAGCCTACAGCTATAGTTCATTCATTTCTGTTAATAAAGTGATAAGTAAGCAAGTAAAGCTTTAACCGTCCATTCTGTAGCGTTAAGTAAAAGGACGGAACAGAATGAAACAGACAATAGTGATAGGTAGCCTTGTTAATATGTCAATGTAGTGTTTGTGTGTTTCTCTATCTTTTGCTCATTCACATGTAAAAAACACGTGTTGCTATGGTGATGTTGTATTGTTTTCCGAAAAAATAAATTAAGTTGTACAAACGTGTTTTGTTTTATTTGATTCTAAACAATAATTCTGTCAATTCATATACCTATAAAATTAATCTACCAGCTTTTCTGTTTCGCGATGAGCTACGTAACATCCGGTTGTAAATTCCGTCACGGAGAACGGCGGGTCCCGTTTTCGCGTGCCGTTTGCCGTTGTCAGCATAATTTGCCGGTCATCTGCCGGTCTTGAGCTCATCCACAATAATGACTCCCGGTTTGCCGTCTGCCGTTTACTGGATTCCATGTGAATGCAACAATCCCATCATGATTTTAGAAATAACTACGCTTTTCTACATGTTGCTCTCCAGGACGATTTGTCTTTAACAAGTAAATAATTTGCATTCAGTGGTTAAGTACCTCTAACGAAAATAACGGCGAACCCTGCAAAACCGCAAGGCAAAAACTTGAACACCTATTTCTTGCTCTAGTTTCTGGCATAAATTGTATATACAGGGGAAAAGGCACGCATGTCTCCTGTTTATCTGAGCGAATCACTGGACTTCCAAACAAGCTGTCATCCAGAAAGCCTCTGAGTCAGGTTTGTATAATAATGACTTCTCCGCTGATTGTGTCTGAGACATATTCTGTATGTCGGCTTAGTTGGAAGGCTATGGAATAATGTCAGCGCCGAAGGGTTGAGCGTATGCACACACTGTTCAGATACGTTTCATCTTTAGGACTGATGACTGTGTAGAAAGGCTGAAGTCTCACCTCATTGAGGTCACCAGACTGGAAGCCAGTCACGTTTTCTGACCTTTATGGCTAAGCCCCTTTGATCAATGAATGCCAGCCTCATCTCATGCACTTCAAAGTACTGTGAAACCGAATAGCTCTGAAACACAAATGTCTCAATTTTTTGAACGTGATAAAAAAAAATCACAATTCCTTTTACTTAATCAGATTGAGGGGGGAAAGGCAAGGCAGCCTGACAGAAACTCTCAATTGTTCTACAGGGTGTGCGTAATACATTTTTAACAGCGCTGAGAATTGGCACTCATGGAAGTACATCAAAGTGTGGCTGAAATATTAATGAGACTTCATACCAGGTGAACTTGTTCACAGTGAGCTGCAAGTCTAAAAATAAGGACAGGATGAAAGAAATGTGATCGGTCAAAACGTTGCAATTGCCAGGTGCTTTTACTGCATTTCTTTCTATTGTCACAAAAACACGCATACTATGAGCTGTAGTCAGATATGACAGACTATGTAAATTTATTCCATCCATTTCCATATGTGCTGTCCACGCTGCTTAAATGTTTACAAGACAGTTAAGCATAATCACATATGCTCCCTCCTTTGTCTTTCTACGGTGTCCCAGAAAGTTGAATCAGTTTATCGGGACACAAAGTTTAGTTGTTTCTCTACGGTGTCTTGACACAAGGCTTCCAGCAGGAGGCACAGTGAGCCAAAGCTGGACTCATTAAGGCTCCTTGCATGGCTTTATGCTATAGAGGCACCGCCAATGAAAATGCACTGGACCTCAGAGAAATTCAAACACTTTATTGTTGTTAAGAAAATACTTGCATTCCTCTGCTCATTACAGCAATGAAAGATGAGTATTTTTTTTATTTTTATTTTTTATCAAAATGACCTAGTAATGCAACTGGCTGTTCTGTGCTAAATGCCTCCTTTGAGCATTGCTATTCAATCAGACGACCTTTACATGAAAAAACAAGTAGCTCTTTGCTCCGGCATATTAATCTTCCACAGGGAATGCACTGCAGCATATCTGTGATCTTCCAAACAGGATTGTGCTGCTCACAAAGTAGCATCATGGTAATACAGTAAATGGGTCTGAGACGCATCAGTGACTGCGTCTTAGACTGCAGCTGCTCCAGCCGTACACATCCCCTGAAAATGGCCTCCGTCATCCAGCTGTTGGGTTAGATAATGAATGCACAATCCTCCATCAGTCTCAGACAGGAAGTTTTCCCTTACAGAGATAGCCACAACACAGCTGATGCACATGGGGTGCACACAAACCAGAGAGCACTCCACATATGTAGGCTGGCTATTCAAAGATAAGTTCCTTCATTAAACTATAGTTTATACAAGTACACCCCGTCTTAACCTATGCACTCCTGTTTTCTACCTATGGAAGGCTACTGTCAATGCCCATTTCAAAAGGGCCAAGTGCTAAGTCCAGACTTCTCTCTCACCTGGCCCCAAAATGATAGGAGGAAACTATGGTCTTTCACTTAGACTTAAGTATGACTTTGATACTGATTTGTGATATTTAAAGGCAAATTTGGAGTTGGTGATATACCTGTTGCACACTTACAATAATTGCATTTGACATGACCTGCATGCTTGGCTGTTAAATGATGACTATTTGGTGCTCTAAGAAATCTGTAGGTTGACATACGAATGTAACTGCTAATCACCAACGCTAATATAGAAACCTTTGGATAAAAATGTCTGATAAGAAAAATGTAAATCGAATATGTTGACATATTTAGATCCAGCTTACATACTTTGTACAGGCGGCAGCAGTTAAAACATTTTAACATTACCTCAGCCAGCACAAATATCAAACAGACCCAAATCCAGTAGATAAGGTGACCTTATATGAAGCAACTGGTTGCCATGAGCCAGATTTTGCAAAGATAATTGAAAAAAAATCCATTTCAACTTCAAAGAAATGTGGAGTTTTTTTTTATGGTGGTGAATGTCTCTCAATTTTTCACACTAGAGTATATATAATCAAACTAGAACAAGATCCATTAACAGATGATGCATCCGCCTTTCCACCTGGGGCTGAGAGGTTAAGACTGGTGGAACCCAAATCGCAACCAGACGACCATCTGCAGACCCCTGTAAGCAGGCAGCATACGTCACTTACATGATACGCTGATGACTCGTACCCCCCAGGGTGGCTGCTGTGATGTCTGGTCCATTATTCACATGGCTGAAGGTGCTGGTGGAGGTGCTGGTGGGTATGGTAGTCACGGGGGTTCGAGCCAGTATTTCACTGACCCTTTTAAGTGAGGACTGAAGACACCATATTGAGCACAGATGTGGTTGCTCTGCTGACTGCAGGGGCTTGTGTGTGTGTGTGTGTGTGTGTGTGTGTGTGTGTGTGTGTGTGTGTGAGAGAGAGAGAGAGAGAGAGAGAAAGAAAGAAAGAGATGGGTGCATGTAGTCTTGTTTGTGAAGGGTGCATGCAGTCTTGTTTGTGACTATACTTGTGTATGTGTGTTTGCATTAACCCCTCTAAAGGGCGACGGTATCCCTCCCATTTTTTTCCGACGAGTCATAGCCCATAAAGGGGCTGACCCCCCAGGTGGTTGCCTCACAAAACTAGTGTAATTCCTGCAGCCCTTTTGCAAGACCTTGCCAGACGGGCTCCGATTCAATCAGTGTGTGGATGGGTTTAAGTGGGTCAGAAAACCGGTGAAGCTCCACTGGTCAGGAAAATAGTCAGTGAGCACAGAGAGGTCCAATTCAGGCAGGAAGGGGAAATTGAAGGCAGGCTGCTGGAGGCACAGGTCTTGGATCAGATGACTGCGGTGAACTCTCTCATGAATTACGGGTAGGTTGATATGTGCAGTTTCCATGAACGAGACTACAAAGTATTTCAATATTTAGAGCACTATGGACACCCACGTTTACACATGCCAATTGGTCCTCCTCTGAGCAGATCGGCTCCCGAGCACGGTGAAAGCTTTTTTTTGGTTACCATGGAAACAACATTGCCAAAGGAGCACACTAAGCCAACAGCTTATCTACAATGAAATCTGGGCAAATATAGCAATGAAATGTCACTGTAAAGTGTAACAATTATATATATATATATATATATATATATATATATATATATATATATATATATATATATGATTTTTATTCCATTGAATCGTTTGGATCATCTCCCCTTATTTGATTGTGTGGGTCCCATTGCTACATGTTTTTGATAGATTTGATACAATATGTGATTGAAGCTAAAAAGTCAGGTTATGGAAAAAGGACCGAAATGAAATGATTTTCTACAATCACTACCATACAATGCAGGGTGGAAATATTTGAATAAAAAAGAAAAAACAACAACACAAACAATGGCATGGCTTTGTATTCAGACATGTTTCTCACATGACGCCAATCACACAATCTAATCAAGTGGTTAGCATACAGCATCCACACCCACCTGTCTTTCTTTCTGTCTTTCTTTCTTTATCTCTCTCTCTCTCTGTCTCGCTCTTTTGCTCTCTCTGGTTTTCTCTTCTCTCTATATCTGTCTCACACATAACCAACATACACATGAAAACCCCTATCTACACGCACAAACACACACATTTGTTCAGCATGTACCACACTGACACACAAGGCAGCTCATCAGTGGGTCAATGGAGGATGGTTGCCATGGCAGCACATCCCGAGCCACATTGCCGCATGATCAGAGGCGTGATGCTGCTGCACCAGCCTCCTTTCCTTGCATGGCCCTCTTGCCTGTACTCCGCTATGAGAATAAGGCTTGGTGCAGTCTGTTTGTCCTGATCAAAACCACTATCATCCCCTGCATTCCTGCCCCGTATTCATTACCGCACAGCAGAGGGGAAAAAAGGGCTGTTTTATTTCGTACCACTGGGTCCTTGCCTGCCTCTATAGCGTCCAGTCTACTTCACATATTAGCACTCTGTAATGGAATGGCTGTAAGGTATCTCAATTATCAATAGCTCTCCACTGTAGCTAAGCATCTTCCAGTACCTTTTCTAGTAATTCAACCAGACCATTTGAAACCAAATACTGTCAGACATCTGCTTATTCATCTAGAGAATGGGCCAGTTTCTCACATCATTTTGAGTCAAGAAAAATCTGCCAAGATAACGCCTGAACCCACTGGGACAAAAAACATATATCCTCTTGGTGGTCCCTCCTTGAAAATCACCCACGTGAATGTTCTGTTTAAAACATTAGACCCGTATTCAACCCATCAATCAAATGTGATTTTCATTAACAGCTTGTTTTCACAGGAGACAACTGCATTGGTTATGAACATTTAAACTGATCCAATCTGCTTACACTGCAGCTGAGTGAGCTTGGTATTTCCAACCATAATTGACTGAACCCCCTTAACTGATTGTAAAAATTCAATGGCAGGCCAGTCATAAGGTATGAGCCAGTTATGGAAAATCCAGACTAGACCCATAATGCAATTTGATTACTACCTCTATTCATAAACCAACACTTAAAAAATAACTTGTACAGCTTGCAATAATAGAATATTATGTGAGTGAGGGCTGCTGTACCCTGGCATTACGTGTAATAGTTATTTGTGGCACCCACAAGAATTTTTTTACATCGTACACAGACAAATGAACCACTGTAACTGAAGGTAACGTTAAACTAAATGACACACAGAGGTATGCCAGCATTAATTAAGTAATTATACCATGGTAATGGTAGGCAAGCGTTCCACAAAATTGTAAAGACATCTCTATGTGCTGGCTGATCATATTTCAATGATAATAATAAAAATTGTTTTAATACCAAAAATGTAATGCCAAACATCACAGTATTAATTAAGCAAATTAACAAAAAATGGGTCAGAATTAAAAAGATTTAGGCCCATTTTTCTTGTCTCTAGTTGATCAAAGTCTTGCAACACCTTTAAATCTCACCGACGAGATCATTACACTGAGACTGTGGGTGGCAGGTGCAATGCAGGGAATTACATGGTGAGCAAATATTGTTTTTGGGCAAGTACATTCTTTATTTAGCTAAAATTATTCAATGGTTTAAAAAAAACACCTGGAGTTTATGTTATGCACAGTTCGTACCTGGCATACATGTGAGGGTATTCATGAGATATTAATATTCTGCATGGCCAAAAGTATGTGGGCACACCTAATTAGTGGGTTCAGCTATTTCACCCACACCCATTGCTAACAGGTGCATAAAATCAAGCATACAGCCATACAATCTCCATAGAAAACTATTGGCAGTAGAATGGCTCATACTGAAGAGCTCAGTGACTTTCAACGTGGTACTGTCATAGGATGCCACCTTTCAAACAAGTCAGTTAATCAAATTTATGCACTGATAGAGTTTCCTTGCTCAACTTTAAGTCTTTTGTTGTGAAGTGGAAACGTCTAGGAACAACAACAGCCCAGCCGTGAAGCGGCAGGCCACACAAGCTCACAGAACGGGATCACCGAGTGCCAAAGCGCGTAAAAAGCATCTGTTCTCAGTTGCAACACTCACTGCAGAGTTCCAAACTACCTCTGGAAGCATCAGCAGCACAGGAACTGTTCATCTGGAGCTTCGTGAAATGGGTTTCCATGGCCAAGCAGCCGCACACAAGCCTAAGGTCACCTTGCACAATGCCAAGCATCAGCTGGAGTGGTGAAAAGCACACCATAATTGGACTCTGGAGCAGTGTAAACACATTCTCTGGAGTGATGAATCACGCTTCGCCTATCTGGCAGTCTGACAGACCAATCTGGCTTTGGTGGATGCCAGGAGAATGCTACCTGTCTGAATGCATAGTGCCAACTGTAAAGTTTGGTGGAGGAGGAACAATGGTCTGGGGTTGTTTCTCATGGTTTGGGCTGGGCCCCTTTGTTCCAGTGAAGGGAAATCTTAATGCTACAGCCTTCAATTACTTTCTAGAGAATTGTGTGCTTCCAACTTTATGGCAACAGTTTGGGGAAGGCCCTTTCCTGTTTCAGCATGACAATGCCCCCATGTACAAAGCAAGGTCCATAAAGACATGGTTTGTTCAGTTTGTTGTGGAAGAACTTGACTGGCCTGCACAGAGCCCTGACCTTGACCCCATCCAACACCTTTGGGATGAATTGGAACACTGACTGTGAGCCAGGCCTTCTCCCCAACATCACTGCCTGACCTCACTGATGCTCTTGTGGCTGAATGGGAGCAAATCCCTGCAGCCATGTTCCAAAATCTAGTGGCAAGCCTTTCCAGAAGAGTGGAGGCTGTTACAGCAGCAAAGGGGGGGACCAACTCCATATTAATGCCCATGATTTTGGAATGAGATGTTCAACAAGCACATATGAATGTGATGTTCAAGTGTCCACATACTTTTGGCCATGTAGTGTATTTTAAGTAGAATGACAATTTGATCAGACTGTAATCCTGAGAGTAATGGTGGAATTTCCCATTGTCTTAGCTTTGCTAATGTAATAACAGAGGGCTAGTTTAAGTTTCTCAGTGACAAAATGTCTGGTTCGAAAATGTCTTTTATTATGTCTTAGAGAGGATTTGATCAGTGGGGACAAACCTATAAAGATCCTGAGTCATTCCTTTATCTGGAATAAACCAGACACCGTCTACATGCTCATCAATCTAGATTATTGTTAGTGTAACATGCACGAATAAGTAGACACATTGGCCCTTGGCTAATGGGTCGGACCCTTTAGTCGAGCGGTTAGCGATGTCTCCCGCGGTGCGGGCGATACGGGTTCGCGTCCCGGCCGCGGCAGTTCCTGTGGTTGCCCCCCGAATTCACTACAGTGGTGTCAGAAGTGGGATGGTGAGACCGTAAGGTCATCGGAAGCGCGTGCGCCCAGAGGCGTGAGGGAGCTGATATGCTGAAGCGCGGGGACGCGCTTCCCGAAGGAGGGGGGATAGTGTAACGTGCACAAATAAGTAGACAAGTTGGCCCTTGGCTAACGGGTTGGACCCTTTAGTCGACTGGTTAATGTTGTCGCCTGGGGTGCAGGAGATACGGGTTCACCCCTGGCAGTGGCAGTTCCCACGGCTGCCCCCCCCCAATTCGCTACATTAGTAAGGATACTATTCCTTTCTGATGGGTGGAGACGAATGGATCTTATGGACAGAAGGGGATTTATGTAGTAGCAAATTACTTCTTTAACACACAGTAACAGTGATTACTGTCGATGTGTACATGTTTTGCCTCATACAGTTTGCCCAATACTGTTTGCCATGGACTGATCAATAACCGTCAGACCACCAGCACAGTGCTGAAATTCCATTTGGTTCCCTAGCAGTAGCACATCATCGGGATGAGTCTCATGCACATAGGTATGATTATTCAACAGAATGCAGTTTCAATGGGGATAGTATTGCACAATCCACCATGTCAGTTCAACCTCAGGGGCCAATGATTCCTTCAGATACACCTAATTGTAGTAAGGCTCATCTCAGACCACTGAAAATCTACTAAGAATCAAGGTTTAAGAAGAGTGGGAGCAGTAAGTGCACCTGTTCCTACAGTCAATTTCTAGCAGGTTTCCATGGATACGCAGGAGGTGCCTGATCTATTTTCATGAGCGGTAGCTAATGGTTCTCAATGAGCTAAGCTCCATGTGTGTATGTGTATAGGGGTGTGTGTGTGTGTGTGTGTGTGTGTGTGTGTGTGTGTGTGTGTGTGTGTGTGTGTGTGTGTGTGTGAGTGAGTGAGTGAGAGTGAGTAAGAGAGGGAGTGTGACAGAAAGGTGAGAAGGGGAAATGGAGGGGGAGAGAGAGAGATGCTGTAAAAACTGGATTATCTTGAGAATGACAGCATCCACTAAAACACTGTTTATTAATATTACTTACAAAAATTGTACAGCAAAGCTCACATGTAATCACAAATATGCAAATGATACTGTAAGCATCAGAAGGAAACTAGAGCAATGGGCTATTGCTCTTGCTTTAGAGAGTGGATTACTCAAATTATCCACACCAAAGTCTACTAGTATATTCATGAGGCAGGATTAACTCTTGATAGACATTAACCAGTGTGCCACTATTCCTGAGGGGATCAGAAATTTAGCTGAATCAAGGACGCCTTCCACTTAAACCTTACAGTCAAAATCAAAGCATTTATTTCATCTTGTTTTATATGTCACATATAGGAACAAGGACCTGTCAAAGTCAATGGTATTTTCTAGTCTCTGTTGTATTTCTGACAGCAGTAACATTGACCAGAAAAAAAATACTATATTCCAAAGATAAGGCAAGAAAAAGGAGATCCATGTATGGATTAAGATGCACAGGAAGTCATCTTTGTAGGTGCAATAATAACTCAAGGACAGGCGGTACACAATAGGAGGCCTAAGGGATTCTCACAGTCACCTTGAGAAACTCATCAGGGGACGTCGACACTGGTGGCCCAACACAGAACATGATTAGACAGTTTTTTAAAATTCTGCATGTCAGCAGATTAGCATCTCCATCGACTGGAGGGTTATTACATAAAAGCGTGCTCCTCCTTCACGTTCATTTGAACTGCTGCAGCAGTTGATGCAGCAGCTGGAAGGAGAGGGTGGGAAGCGGTTCAGATTTAAAAGGATTTAGAGTACATGGACATAAATGTTAGTAATGGCCCTATAAAAAAATAATTCCCACTAAATCCTAACCTTATCAGTGTGGCACCATCTGATCTTTTTCACCTCTCTCCACCCCTAAAATCAAAACCTTCTGAATACAACTTTGTCACCCCATTTCACATTCCCAATAATCAGTCTCTCTCTCTGGCTCTTTTTTTGTCATTCTAATTAGCTATCTTACCTTGCATTTCTCGTTCTTAACCTTGTTTCCAAGTTCAACGACACTTTGCTTAGACGTTAACCCAGTTCCATGCCACCTCGTCACCTCTCCGCTCTAATTTCTCCTCTCCTCCTAAAATATGTACCATTGCTTTTCTTTTTCCTACTACCTAATTCGCTCGTAAGAACGTGACCCCGCTGCCAAGCCTAAAGAGTGCACAAGAAGCTGAGCCTAAATCCCAGTGCATGTGCAGCAGCGTTAAAGCTGCCCAAATCACACCAGAGAGCTGGCCTGGATTCTTTTCCTCTCTCGCTTTCTCTGCCAATTGCTGCCTGCAATCAACTTGGAGGAGGAAATTTTAGATAAAGACACACAAAAGAAGAGAAGGCAGAGCAGCAAGGTTGAAGTAGAGAGGGATAATGAAATGATCACCCTGTAAGTTAACATATGTCAATTCTTTCGGAAAGCTATTCGTTATGTTACAAGATGCATAGCTAATATGCAAAAGCAACCACACGATATATAGTTCTCAAACAATTAGCAGTGTATTTTGGGTCAGAGTGGACAGTATATTAATTTTGTGACAGTGAAGCAGGGGGAATACCTAATGGGTCAAATGCTGCTCAAAGTGATTCTCTCTGCAGCAAACGAAAAGTTCTGGATGTATCCTCCACACCCAATTCAGCAAAAACAGCCTCTTGAGAGAGAGAGAGTATCATGGGCACTTTGTGAAATCTTTAAAGAACAAGAAATATGAAGGGTATCTGCAGACAGACTGCTGATGGACGCTTTTTTTTAAAAAATTTTTTTTAGATTTTTCCTCCTTTTTCTCCCCAATTGTATCCAGCCAATTACCCCACTCTTCCGGCCATCCTGGTCACTGCTCCACCCCCTCTGCTGATCCAGGGAAGTCTGCAGACTACCACATGCCTCCTCCAATACATGTGGAGTCACCAGCCACTTCTTTTCATCTGACAGTGAGGACTTTTGCCAAGGGGGACGTAGCATGTGGGAGGATCATGCTATTCCCCCCAGTTCCCCCTCCCCCCTGAAGAAGTGCCCCAACCGACCAGAGGAGGTGCTAGTGTAGTGATCAGGACACATACCCACATCCAGCTTCCCACCCGCAGACACGGCCAATTGTGTTGGTATGGATGCCCAGCCAAGCTGGCGATCCCCATGTTGGTAGGCAACGGAATAAAATGCCAAGTGCAAACCTCAGGTATCATAAACTTCACATTTATTGATGACAGGTATCACAAAGTGGAGGCCCCTGTCTGTAACAAAGCTTTCCTCACTGGGAAATCTTTTTTTTTCCATGAAAAAATCGAATGCTAAAATGCAAAATGTGTGTCCTAATAAAATATCAAAATAAAAATGATGGAACAATGTGTAACCATGACTAGCAAAAGTTAATGATATGAAATGAGTGCATTTCTAAAGCTATTCAAGTTCAAGGACACAAAGCACTTAACATGAAAAGATTGCATCACTTAAGAGAATAGGTGGCCCCAGTGGGAACGGAACCCATAACTTTGCCAGTATCAGTGCCAAGCTCAAAGTAGTACTCCATAACCATAGCCATAACACCAGCAGTCTATCAACTGAGCTACAGGACAACAAATAATAGTAAGAGGCCAATCGTCATATTGATCACATGAGCTTGTTTCCCTCGGCCACTAACTGACCTAGCTGTCGTAGTCAGGAGTTGGAGCTCTGAAAGGATGTTGCAGCACACTCTGCTGCTCTGTTGGCCTATCAGTTCAAGTTGCCACGGAGAAAAAGAGGTGGAAAACATTGTGTTTATCTTACGCTTCACTTACCCATTAGCCAGGTTGTCATCGTCGTCCTCTGGCATGCTCTTGCCCACGAGGTCGCTGTCACTCAGGTAACCTGATTTGAGGTCAGCATCGTCAACATCCAGTCCTTCGATTAGCTCAATGCGTGAGGTGCTGCTTAGACGGCTGGAGCAGCGCGCCGGCATCGTGTGGGCAGTAAACTGGGAGCCTGTCTTAACTCCCTGGTAGGCACTGCCAGCAGATGAAGGGGCATCACCGGCCTGAAGACGGGGGCTGGACTGTCCGTGCCGCCAGGAGAGGGGTGAAGAGCGGTTGGACAGGCTGGACACACTGCGAGCGTTGGTGTCGTCGCTGTCGTAGCCCACGGTGCTGCCGTCCAGACAACTGGAGACACAGGGAGAGAGGGGAACTGTGAGTTTCAAAATGCATTACATGTTACATTTAAATATCAGGCATTTTGCTGATGCACTTACCCAGAATAAAGTACAATTACATTTTAAATTCCAATAGCACAAGAATTGCAGCAATTGACAACACATCCAGGACATTCAGGACAAAATGTAACAAAATTTTGGTTTTTCATAGTTTGCTAAACCCACAAGTGGAGGTTTAACAAACTATGCTCTTTTGGGTAGCTAGTTTGTGTGTCACCACTGAGTCAGGACAGTTTAGTATCTTCCTCAAGGAAACAACCTTACTAACGATTAGTCATAATAACGCCAACCGACTGTGTGTTTATTTTTGCCCCCATTCACACTTACCGGCTATTTAGAGTCTCTCCAGTCTATTCTATTACTGCTGCAGTCTAAAGAGACATTTAGTAGCAATACAATAAATACGTGATGATGCAACCTGCAGGAAAAAAAGGAGGTAAAAACCTCTTACTTCTCAGCTTGTCTTTCTTTCCCTCTATCCTGCTCTTTCTCTCTCTCTCTGTCTGTCTTTCTGCGGACATTAAAAATATCCTCAGTGACATTCAGTTGCTGTTGACCCAGATACAGCAGTTATATCGTAAAGTCTTCACCAACTAAAGCTTAAATTGCCGCATCTCAGAGCCCAAGGACAAATAAAAGGTCCTATCTATAGTATCTATCGATAACCTCAAGTGATGTGTTGCCTATCACTCACCTCTCATTTTTACACACAAGGTTTTTTGACATGACTACACTGAAGGTGAACGCCAGAATGCATCTTTTTCACAGCAGATAATACATGATATAGAAACACAGGCATGAGGCTTTCTAAAGCATATAACAAGATTTTCCTAGTCTGTCTTCTAAATGGGTCATGTTAAGAAATGTCCTCCCAATTGCTGGGAGCTTCTCCTGTGTCTCGCGATTACATAACTAGATGATCCAACCCACCCAAATGAATAATTCAATGACTGCAACCATGGGAACATTTTTATCCATTGTAGATAGATAATCCATCGATGTGGAGGTTGACTGGTGCCATCCAACGCATGTGGTACTGTAACACACTGCACAGGAATGGCATATCATCTCAAAACACACTGTACTTCCAACCACTCACACATGCCAAAATAACTTGTATCACACTCGAAAATATTCTTTTCGAAAACATTCCCTGGATCATTTTTTGTAAAAAATGGGAACATTTGACTGCTGATATAATGAGCAGGTTTTGTCCTATTAGTGGTGACTTCTTCTGCAGGCCTCCTTATTTGCAAGTAGAGAATCTGTCCGGCATGAATGACAACTAGAAACATCTGACCGCCTCTGGCCTCAACTATTTAAGTCCTCCCCTCCCAGCAACGTAACTCTCTCAATAACTTGTCCCTGGTGGGGGAGAAGGTCACTAAGGTGCTACTGCATTTTCAGCTTTTGAACAAACAGGTTATCTTTGTTGTTTTTTGTTTGCTTTCTCTTTGTGTTGTGGCTCATATTGTATGAGTTGTAGCGCAAAGACAGATGAATTGATGACCTAAGGAAGTATATACATATGACCTTATCTCGGCACAACTATGTAGTTTGAATTTGATCAAGTATGTATTCGTTTTTCGGTAATTGCTAGTACCTTAATCACAAGCACTCGTATTCTGCAAGTGAGATTGCCATTAATGTTCAATAATTTTTTTGTCAACACGCAAAATTAGTCAAATTTGCTTTTGAGCACAATTCTGCAACTTAAAAGTGATAACATATAGGCTTTCATGTGTAATGTCATTTAAGTTTTACTTCTTTAATATATTCTTCAAATTCTTGAAATATGCACCGTTTGTCACACACAGTACTCAGTGGCACATATCATTATTCCCCTTTCACAGTCTTACAACATGCAGCTTTAGTTGCGTTAAATGTATAAGGTACATATTTGGTAGCTGAGGTTTTTGTCAATCATCAGAGGCTGTGTTATGGAAATGCAAAGCCCTCCCCAGGTATGGATCCCTCAAGAGCAGAAGCAGAGCAAACTTCAGAGATATTCCCAGCAGACATGATTTTTAATAAGCTTTGTGCATCATGACCGGGTGTGAAGGCAGAGAATCTCTGCCAAGTAAGCCCCTCTTTGAGTTTATGGCCATTGTTTTGTTTGATTGCATCATATTATTTTATTCATTTGTTTGGGGTCGTTTTGTTATTGATTGGACAATTATCCATCCAACCATCCATTTTCCAAATGCTTCTCTTTTTGGGGTCACAGTTGCAATAGGGCAAACAGCCTGGCCCAGACATCGCTTCCTCCAGCTGCTCCTTGGTTTTCTATAGGTGCTGCCAGGCCAGCTGGGAGATATAATCTGCCCAGTTCATCCTGGGTCTACACCGAGGTCTCTCCCCAATTGCTTGTGCCCGGTACACCTCCAAAGATAGGTAGCGAGGGCATCCTTACCAGGTTCCCAAGCTGAACCATCTCAGCTGGCTCCTCTCAATGTGGAGGAGCAGCAGCTTTCCTCTAAGGTTCATGGAAAGGGAGACCTGCAACCTTGCAGAGGTAAACCTATTCATTTTTTTTTATTGTATAGTTAATTGGTTATAAAAACATGTGCTGTGAGTGTGGCAGATGATTTTTAAAAAAGTACATGTTTATTAAATTTGGTGACCTTATTTATTTCCTATACAACATCCAATAATCACCTATGGTCTAAAATAAGAGTCTGTCTTTTTGTCTTTTGTAATAGACTGGTTAGGTCTTAATGTTAAGACAACCAATATCTATTACTAGTGCCGGCCATATAATTCCGAATTTTATTTGTCTCCAAACAGTTTTTATGACTACTAAAATGTGCATTATACTGCATTATTTACTGCATTACATAGTTCCCCCTCAGGGATGGATAAAGTATTCTGATTCTGATTATGACTTTACATTGTATCTTCACGACAAAGCTTTTAAGTTTTTAAGGGAACCTTATCCATCCTTTCATTCATTCATTATCTATACCATACTTCATCCAAATCTGGACCATGGAATATATATATATATATATATATATATATACATATATATATATGAGTGTGTGACGCATGAAACAAGCTTGTACTGCTATGTATTACAAGTTTTTTTTTCTTATACCTATCTTAATATTCCGCTTCTCATTTGTCGAGCATTTTTATCAACACCAATGACGGTTTCCGGGGAAAAAAAACGCTATACACACACACACACACACACACACACACACACACACACACATATATATATATATGTGTGTGTGTGTGTGTGTGTGTGTATGAGTGTTATAGCCCAAATTTGCAATAACATCATGTATCACCCACTTTGTCATTTCTCAAAATATCGTCACATCTAATTCTGGTTATTCAAAAAGAACTGAGCTCCTACAAGAAGACTTTCAGTTCGTGATCTTCTAGCTCAAGTGTGTGTGGTAGCATAAAGCATTTCGGCCTGTTTCCATTCCATGAATCTAATTTTGCTCTGAGAAGGATGCCCAGCATGAAGTCATGTCCATGAAACCGAGAATGGCTATTTAAGACAGATGAAAGCCAGATGTTTACCAGGTGGCGACTCTCCAAGCAGCTATGGCAAAATTGTTTACACATGATTGGATTATGTATCGATCCAACGAATCCCATCCGTCCACTGTCTATTCATGAAACTATGAGCATATTGCATTCCTTTATATTACATTTCTCCATTCAAATGGGGGGATTCAGCACACATCTTTGACATGGTTTAACATAAACAAAAATAATACTGTCTAGTTACAAGTTGGCTCATTTTAATGAACAGTTTATGATGGACCTGATTAAAACTAGCTGTGACTACACTCACCTATGGCTGAGCTGGGACCCCCGCAGGCTGGACATCGTATCTTCCAGGTTCTGGCGAAGGTCGAGGACATTCTGCACAGTTCGTTTCCTTTGGGACTCTGGGTCTGTGGGCAAGTCATGCAGACCAAAAAGTCATAAAACATTTAGACTTCAAAGATAAGAATCACATCCAATGCTGTCCCTCTGTCCCTCTCTCCTGTCTGTCTCTTTCTCCCTCTCTGTCTCTCTATTTCTATTTAAAGGGAGTGCATGCAGGCACACATATTCTTTGTAGCCCCATGGGTGGATGGATGTGTGTTAGCATGTGACATATTGTCTAGACTGAGGTGTCGTGTGTGGCTGTAATACACACCCACAACTTATTCACATCTTTAAGCCTACACATTTTACTACGTGGTAATCTGTGGTAACACCCCACCCCACCCGCAACCGGACATGGCAAACCCACAGGGTAAAATGCTGAAAGGTTGACTATAACGACGTTTTTTTTTTCCCCTCCATTTCTTTTCTGTGAAACACCATCTCACAATTATTCGGCCATTTGCAGCCTTTGTGTCCAGTGTTAGAGTAAGATGAACTGTGACCAAAAAACAGGTGTGATGAGTGGTTGTAATTCGGGGCCTCCTGTATCTTTCACTTCCACGTAGTGGGCAGTCAGCCGTTTGTGACTATGTCAAATCAATATTACTGTCCCAGTAATTGTTTTGCATTGTGAGCTGCAACACATGAGTAAGGCCACTCGGTGAGAAAAACATGAGGTAATGCAGTAAAAGGAAGGGGGTTTCCATTACACTGCGTGAGCCACTACTTTGCAGGGATTAACATTCACTGCATGAACTGGAAGCGTTAGAAAAGGGTCAAGGATGTACTCTGATTTTCTCTCAAATATTGACCGGCTCCAATTAAACAGAATTCAAACAGGGGGACAACTGAAAGCGTCCCATTTGAAACATATACATAAACCCACAAGAAACATGCCTGTAAACACACACACACACACACACACACACACACACACACACACACACACACACACACACACACACACACACACACACACACACACACACAAACAAGCATTCTTCTTGTACTTCTATCTTTGTGAGGACCCCTCATTGACTACATTCATTCCCTAGCCCTTAACCCTAACTTTAACCATCAGAACTACATGCTTGACCTTAACCATTGCCCTAACATTAACCTAATTCTAACCTTAACCCTAAACCCAAGTCCAAATCTTAAAATTGACACTTAAAGAAATGAGGACTTGCCAAAGTGTCCTCACATTGCAAAAGTGTCCACACTCTGATGGTAAAAAACTCAAAGTTTGCACTGCTATCCTTATTAGGAATATTGCATTGACTTAAATTCATTTTGGACCACCTAACCCAAACCTTAACCCTAACCCTAAACTTAACGATAACCAATTCATAACTAACCCTAAACTTAACCTAACCTCAACTCACACCTTACCCCTAACCTTAACCAGGACCTCAGATATTACATTTTACCTCATTAGGGCAGGGCTTTGGTGCCCATGAGGACTACTGGTCACGACAAAGTTTGTGTTTATACTGGAAAAGGTCTCCAAAAGGCAACAACACACACACACACACACCACATCTCTTTTTTGCACTCAAACTGTGATAATTATAGATACTACTATCTTGCAATAAAGACAAAGCAAAGGTCTATATTATGTAACCTCTGATAGAGCAGCATTTGTCATGCCAACATGCGTTAACATATCCTAACACGGTTGTCTTCGATTTCTTCAGTTTTGGTGGATGTACGGACACATGGTGAGCACAACAACAGTCCGTTTTCATACCACAAGTCCAAGAGCTCCATTGGAAATGCATGAGCCACGTTTCTTTTCTTTTTTCTTTTTTTTTTTTTTTTTTTTTGGAGAATGAAGACTGTTTGACAGTGTCATCTGACACGCTAATATTGAGCGATATATCAAACCAAGTCAAACATTTAATTAAACCTAATTAAATTCTAGATAATGTTTAGCTTTGCATTCTGGCACCAATCTACTGCTCTTTCACATTTCATATGAAAGGTCCTTCTTCATTTTCTTCTTTTTTTATCTTTTGTGGCATACTCGACACAATTAGCGTGCATGCACCATTACATTTGAGTACTTGGCAGTAATGGCGGACCAATGAACAATAGTATCTAGAGGAGCTTTCACTAAAAAAATGCTAGATTAAATCTTTAAGATAATGTATGGAATGTCTTGGTGAGATAAGGTCTCCATTTAGTGGTTCATCACCATGTTAATGTTTAATATTCAACTGATTGTGTACTGCATATGACACCATCCAGACAGGAGTCAATGAGATTTGTACGAGATGATACAAGGAGCTCGAGTTCCTGTACGTTATCTTGAGCAGAACTCCCTTATTTCTTATGTCTCCATTAGTGCAGGTTCAATTCAAGGACTTCAAGGTACATTATGGAGACTTAAGCCACCAATGTAATGATAAAAGAAGCTCAATAATATTCGGGCATCATTCCTCAGGATGCATCAGCAACTGTCCACAACTTCAGATGCACTTTCCTTTGCAAGGCGCCAGTAGTCTAAGAGTAAGAGTCACTTTATTTGATCTGCTGTCACTGAACACATTAAAAGTGCAAAAGCTCCCTGCCCTTCAGAGATATAGGTGTGTTGAGTGGGATGACCATATGAGATAAAACAGCTGTCGAAACGTTGACTAATGTTTTCTTCCAGTCTTATCATTTTCAATACACTGCTACTTCTTAGCCCCACTGCTCTATCATTGTCATGCGTTAGGTCAACAAATTTCTTCCACTTCCTTTGGCATTAATATCCCTCAAAGCAACCAAAAACTCTTGTCAAACTCCTACATAAAACTTCAATAGAATCACCAAATTATATGGAGATGCCTCTAATTTTCCTTGCATAAATTTTTTGTTTTTGTTTTTTTGTTTCTTTACAGACAACTACAGAGGATCCGTTAAAACAGGAAGTAGTCCTGTTTTATTTATAAGAAGTCCCAAATTGTGAGCACCTCTTCACTGAGGAGACAGCTACGTCCCTCTGCTGTTAGACGTTGCTCTGCATTGCAGTGATGTTTATCCCACAGAGGAGCAACACTGAAGGTGAATACTAAACCAGGCCCCAAATGAGGGAAGACCTGTAAATAATGAAACACTTGCAGGATCCTCTCTAATATCGATGCTACTCCTGCATCCATAAGTGTTGCCCAGCTTCCTTTTTTTTTTTTTTTTTTTGCCAAGGGCAACTTTTCTCACCTCCTACTATATATAGTACACAGACTTTATTGGTACTTTCTAGTACCTACACTACTACATAATAGGTTTAAAAATCAAAAACTGATATGCATAGAACATTGGACTTATGCATAGTTGTATCAATTTTCTCAAATTCAACGTGTTATGTCTAAGTGACACAGTAAGCAACACATCAAACTACCTCTACTTCATGTTTTAAGATAACTTACTCCACAAATGAAACTGATGCTGATGTATTAGTAGGGCCAAAATGGACCAAAGTTAGTAACACAATAAACACATTATGCAGAGAGATTGCTAGATGTAAATGGATTCATTAAACAGGACTCAAACAAAAAATAATGCTTCATTATGACCCAGTCTTAGCAGAGCGCCCATATATCAAACTATATCCAGATGGCTTTTCATAACATCTTCACAAAAGTTAATAATTCTTATTGTTCTAATTCTTCATAACCTCCAAATACAAATCACTCTCTGCTGCCCTTAATGCAATTCCTTATGTCTTCATATAGTAATAATAATAGATCAATCTTATATAGTGCTTTTCTAACACTCAAAGTCGCTTTACAATAAATGGGGTGAAACAAGACAACAGATAAACATAGCACAAACATACAGGGGTGGATGGGAAGGGGGGCTATGACAGGGAGAAGTGGCAGCCACACATGACACCAGCAGTATTCTCCGACTTAAACAGATACAAAAGGGCAAGAAAAACAAAAAACAACAGCACTGTGGACGTTGATTTTCTGTAGGGGTTTACTCCCGTAGCCTATTCCTCTCCCGAGGTATCCACCAGGCAGTGGCACTATTTAACCTATAGCTTGGGGATATGGTGCACTAATTCGTAATTCACCTGTGTTTGAAATATTGCCAACCACATATTCCAATATTACTGTACACAGCTGTGGGCCATTGTAATAGCTTTGGAGAGCTTGCATGACAAGCCACATCCTATTATGGATGATGAAATGAGGCTGCGTTGGTCTTTCTGTTGTTTTCTTTCGAAGACCCTCTTCAGGAATAATGCTTTTCCAACTACCAACATACTCTTCTCCCTTTGTGGCTATAAGTGTATCTCAGAGGAACCCTGCAAATCCACTGCACTAATAACCCCCCTGTTTTTAGTCTGGCTGTACAAATTTTTTTGGGGAAAAAATGATTTCAGACAACTTATATCTAAAAAATCGGATAACGAAAAAGCAACAGAAGCTGGACTCTGTGGAAGGAAGAGGACCTGGCCCAAATAATGAAATCAGGGTATTGATGGAGTCCATCTACTGTACGTATGTAGGTTGACTGAGACAAAGCAGAAAGAAAGTATATGCAAACAAAATACAGCAACACGGCATTCTGATATTTTTTTGCATCTTCAGTCTAGTCTTATGATGATGACAGTGCTCCGGTATTATTAAACACAGCCATGTTACACTAACTTGTGGGGCGAATTTAATAAATGAGTCTGTTAACACAGCTGGCTGATCTTGTTACCATATGGGATTAAACAAAGTCTCTTTATCTTCTAAGTCAAAAAGCATCCTTTAAGCAATGTACTGTGGTTCACTGCATAAAACATCCATCTTAAAAAAAACAAAGAAAGAAAAAAATCCCTGGCTGTTTTTATTCAGCTGTAAGACATTCTGCCAGCAGTGTAAGACAAAGAAAGAAGAAAGAAAAAAAAGATTTGAAGACTTGATACTAAACTAGGTGACTTGTTAGGTAGAATACTTCTCGCAGTGTGGTGAGAGTTATGCTGAGATGAAAAAAGAGGGTGTGTGCAGCACTATGCACTATGCACTGCAGTCTATGAATAAGTTGATGTACAGTATTTAATAAGGCTGTTCTTTGTACTCTATTATGCGCAAAAGATGAATGAGCCATAGAAAATGCTCAATCTCTCAAGTGGGGAAATGAATTCTGAAAGGATAAGTGTTACGAATACGCACAAAAATAACCATTCACATGCATTTCTTTTTTTCACATGGACAATACAAGTGAATTGGTGATATCGCGAGCGCTTCCCTTCTTTCCACATGAACAAGCTCTGCTCATTGGTTGGCTGTTTGATCTGACATGAAAACAAAGCGCTTGACTCTTTTGACGGTCCCATTGGGGATTTTCATTTTAAATGTTGATAAATAATTCATTAAGATTATATTTTAGGTCAAAATCCCATTTTGCCATTTTCCTGTTTTCTGAAATAACGACCCCGAACTGATATGGAAACTACTGTGGGAGTAAATGAGTCCTATTGTGGAGAAAATATGCATGTGTGTGGAGCATGAGCTACTGCCGGTGAGGTCAAAAATGGGTGTGGTACTGTATCATATATAGCTCTCAGAAATTTTGGCTGTTTCCACTGAATAGGCATGATTACTGAATAATGGAAAATCCAATGACGGCAATGTTTACACTGCCACCCACACCGTCGTCAGTTCTGAGTTGGCTACAAGTATGACTAGCATGACTGATGGACATCCATATACACTAATGAGGCATGCATAACAGATTAGATCACTGCAAATTTACTCATTACGATAAAGCAGGGGGCTCACACTGCAGATGGAGGTTAAGAATCAGAGCTGCTTTCTTAGCAGACTGTGAACCTTAGATGTACAATACAGCAGTAAATGTACATGAGATGCTTGTTTGTGTATTTTCAAGCCAAATTTGTCAATGCAAGGATTTAACATATTGCAGTCAAGAGAGAAATGTCAACTCTAATGAAGATCAGGGGCTTGAGGCTGGACAGCCTTGTTTCAAATGGGGAGGTCATAGCCCAGGATGCTGCTGTTATTGTTAATCCTTACCATAATAGTATCATACAGTAATAGTAAAGGGTTTACTTTCTGAAAGCCAACTCTTGTCCACAATCACTGCTTAGCAACATGCTGTTTTTTTTATATGGTGCACAGCAAGAGTAGTTCATCTCAAATATCCTACAACCTAAGAAATAGCCCCAGAAATAACCTCCCCAGGAGGAAATATGGGAAAAATTTTTGATTTGAAATAAGTAATCCAACTCAGCGGAGATTTTGGTCCAATTGTAACCGAAGTATCCACTGGGATGTGCTCATTTGTTCAGGATATTCAATTCTGACCTGTGGGTTTGTTTGAGATATTCAATACATCTGCTTGAATGATGGGAAACTCATTCCTCCACCGAAGTGACCCATAGATGTTGTAAATATACACATACAGCACCTGTTCTGATAAACTCACTAACATGCCGTTTTTATAAAAGCAAACCAAGCAAGCAGCATTTTTTTTTCTTTTGGTGTTGTTTGTTTGGTGATATCATCATCTATTTATACACCTTTAAAGTGCACCTAAAAAGAAAAAGGGCCGTTTTCTCTGCCATTTTTCTCCTGTTGAACATGGTGTGTATACCATCTGTCAATGGCTACGGATGAATGGGGCTGGGAGGAGGCTAAATATGTGTCAGACGTCTGCCTAAAATGAATTCAATATGGCACGGCTTATTTCCCCATTTCCAGTTTCTTGGAAGCATACATGGATATCACTGGGTGGATCATAGAGGGCATGGGCATGTGTTAAAGCAAACGAGAGAATTAGAAAGGAGATCAGAGTGCCAGGATTAACTCCCTGGGTTTTTTTTTTTTTTTGTGCACATGATTGAACGGCGGTGTATAACACTGTACAACCACATTTCACATCGCCAATTCTCTCGCACCTGGCTGGGGAGGAGACTAAGAACAATAGATGGAATGCACTGCAAAACACTGATCTGTCTTTCATCAATGTAGGATATGAAAAATCCCTTAATATTTGATTAACCATTTGCATTCAACAAACCGCTCTGCGTTACAAAGACTCTAAGCTGGATCAGCATTCGCAGTTAATACAAACCTTTTGGTCAAGCATGCTTTGCAAGTAAAGAATGACCTTTAAAATTTGTGTAGGTTTTTTCTCAGTCGAGAGTGACTGACCTGTCTAAATACCATTTCAGACAAAATAGGTGGTGGTGGTGGTGGGGGGCTGCAGTGGCGAGCAGGTGTTAGCAGTTGCTGTAGTTAGGGGGTATGCTGCTGACTTTATTTTTTTTAAGCATTGAGCGGGGTACAGTAGTAGAAGCGCGCATTGGTTTTGTAGCACATGATAGTCAAACACCCCTGAGGGGAGGGTGGAGGTAATATATAGGGACTGCTCTGTTGTACTCACCAAGCATCTGACTGAAGAGCAGCTGCTCCAGGTCTCCCAGCACTGTCACCACCAGCTCTGGGTCCACCTTCAGGAAGGGTTTGTCTCCCCCTTCGTCTCCGTGGCCCTTGGAGCCTGACTCTCCCCCAGCGCCAGCACCTTGCTTCTTACTGTTGGCCTTGGCCTTGCTGGAGAGGATCTCATCATCTGACTTCCCATCCTCAGATGCCTTGTTTAGGGGTTTCACCTCAGCATAGGGACCTCGTGGTATGCGGCTCTGCTTGCTGAGGGCAGAGGGAGCTGCCAGAGGGCTGAAGGGCTTGGGCTTGCCCTGGAACAAGGAGTGCTCAGATTTGGAGAGGTTGCGTGAAAGCGGGGCACCCCCTCCGGCACCACTGCCACCCCCTGTTGTTTTGGGTTTGCCTGCCTTGGTCTGCCCGGCCCCAGCCTTACCCATGTCGTCGCACCACTTGGGCTCGTAAAGGTGCAACTTCTTCTCGGCATCAGTGAGAACGGCCAGGTTAGTCATAGACCTCTGCTTGCGAAGATTGGAGGGCACTGGTAGTCTGCCCTCGGAGCTACCTGCTCGGTAAACCTTTAGTTCCCCCCGTTGTGTGCTTTGGGGCACCCCAGACTTGGCTCTCTTTGCTGCCATTCCAACTCCTTTGCCATCTGCTTGGCCGTATGCCTTTGTGCTATCAGTCCTCTCCATCTTCAAATCTCCCTCTCTCCCTTTCACGCTATTCCCAAGCATGCCTCCTGCATGAGACCATTTAGAGAAGCATCAACAGGGAGGATGCAGGCTTCCTCACACAAACCCTTTTCCTTGTCAGGAGAATAAAAGGAAATTCACATAGGAAAATGCTACCAAGGGAATCCTGCAGCTTTAAAAAAGGGAAAAAAAAGGAGGCTCCTTGTTCCCCTTCCCTCCTTGTCTCCTTCTTTCCTCCTGACACGCTGCTGCAGCTGCAGCTGTTGCAGTGCTGCCCGGGCGCTCCCTTTCTCGCCTTTCCCTCCCTGCCCTCTCGCTCTCCCTTTCCTCCGTTTTTTCCTCCACCCTCCTCCCGTCGGTGCTCCCTCCTGCCACTGAGGCACGCAGCAGCAGAATGTCAGAGGCAGCAGCAGACGCAACAACAGTCCCTCCTCCCCCTGCTTTCTGCTGCCCCTCCTTCTCCTCCTACCTCTCCCCTTTCTCTCCATCCCTCCCTTCCACCCTCTTACCCCTCTCTTTTTTTTCCCTTCTCTCAAAGATGCTTCGTTGTGTGCCGGCAGAATGCGTGAATTGCAAGAGAGCATTGAGAAAAGATCATCTGTGGTGTTTACATTTCAGCAGCATTCTGCTCCAGCTGTGTTCACATGGTAACCTGTTATTTCCTTTGTTCCCGCCCCGACCTCATCTCTAGGGTTCAGTACACTCAAAATGCTCCTTGTGTTTTTGCACTGAAATGATTATACCGATTTAGATATGCAATTTTTGTGCCAAGCACAGAACGGTTGAATCCGAGTTCCCGCCACTGTCAAAATCCCAAATAATGCTGGAACATGGAGATTATGTGTTCATCCTGTCTGAGCCCCCTTATTGTCACAATTCTAGATGTGCATCTAAATAGCATCATATGTGACAACTCAGCCTACTTGTAATCCTGTTTGGAACTGTAATGAACAACCAAATTATGGACATGATGATATGGTGACAGAAGGCTTCTTCCTCCACCACTCAATCGCTGTCTCCTGCATATATCCCAAAGAAGAAAACCTCACCACACATTTAAAATGTGTGTCAGCCAAATGGCTGACTTCACTTCAGTGGATGGGGCAAGAAACAAGATGTGCCAGTGGTAAAGGTGACACACCCAAACGCATGCTGCGGCTATATCTGAATAAGGCACATTCCCAAAAGCAGAATTTTGATATGACCTGTAAAAAAAAAATTAGCCCCGTCATTTATGCAGCGAGGATAGGTAGACACTCCCTCCCCTCGACACATCATCTTTTCAAAATGGCACACACACCCACACACACACACATACATCTCTCAGGAGTATTCAGTGATGCCATGCAGCACACGTATGCAGACATGCTCCATGGAAACCGCTTTTCTGTCATCACCTGCATGACATCCACTGAAACAGCCGGAGAACTCCCTGCTCACAAAAACAGAGCTGCAAAGAAGCCATTACCCACTGTGTCAAGTATAACCGGTGCATCATCTATTCCATCTATAGCTTACCAGCTATTCCATAGCCATATCCTGTTCGGTCAACCATGCACAGAATCATTTATCAACTATTCTAATATAATCCTCATATAGTTTTGAGTGTTTTATAGTTCATTGTGCAAACATGTTGAATTCAGAAAATGCTTATTGTGAATTGAATGTGTGTGTTTTTTTGTTTTTTTTTATATCATTGGTGCCGAATGGATGAATAGAGAGTTGCTCTTATTCAGGACACAGCGTGACTGAATAGGGCTGTGCTAGATGGTCCATATCCGCTCAATATGACTGACCAGTTAGTTACAATGCCTCAAGGGCTCTTTCTAACTCTCCCACTGTGTTTCCAACACACTCCAGTGGTCTTATATCTGGTTCCCAGAGTACCTGGGGTGGCTCCAGGACCCGGGAGGCTATTTTACGTGGTAATAAGTATCTGGAGACAATGCCATGTCTTATTCCTTATTATAATGAGTCCAAGGTTTCCCTGTTAAGTTAAGACCACGGCTGATTGAATCTACCTCATCTTTCACGTGGTACTGCCAAGCCTATTGCTGTCTTTACTGGGGACTTGTCCAGATATCGGGATAAGCTCACAAACCCTGCACATTTCTATATTTTTCACACCTCTGAAATGTGGTTTCTATCAGAACTGCCTGGCTTCATCAGCCACTGCATCTATGAGAGGTCGAAATCTCTCCCTCTTACCCTTGAACACTGCAACATTTCCAAACGCAGGGCTAACGAACGCATGATGAGCGAGGGCCACCCTTCCTCAGGAGAGAACAGGGTGGGGGAGTATCCTGTCTTCAGTTTCTTACACATCTGGGTCAGATTCCTCCTCTCCAACTGGCCATCCGAGAGTGACTGTGTGTGTGTGTGTGTGTGTGTGTGTGTGTGTGTGTGTGTGTGTGTGTGTGTGTGCGTGCGTGCGTGCGCATGTGTGTGTGTGTACAGACAGAGGAGAGAGAGAGGATGAGCTATGAGGGGAGTTAAACAGCTGTATGTTGTAAATTTCCCCAGACGTGTGTAAATACTCCAGGCCCTGTTCAACTCCCGTGATTCAATCAGAGTGGTGATGCAACGTGTGACCAAAACACCAGTGGGAGCTCTACATGTACCCTATTGTTTAGAAAGTGCGTGGCAACACAGGTTTTGGCATCAGGATATTGGCACATGGATGAGTTTTTGCGTGGTGTGTTAGGACTGTGATCATGAATACAATACAAAGCCTCTTAATAGAAGGTCTTCTGAACTGTAATGAAATCATTGTGCTGGCTAGAATGAGATCAGCCTGGGGCTTCAGGATATTGTTTAAGGCTGAATGGTAATGTGTTTTTTCCCCCAAACTCCCTCCATATGCTTGGTATTAGTCTATTCCTGTTCAGCTCCAGCTGCTGGAAACCTGTAGTAAATAAAAGTTAAGGAGAAAAAAAAACAAAAAAACTTCTCATCTTAAATTTGGACTTTTTGACCATGATAAATAACTTCCCGTCTTGTGCGAGTCCAAGAACACTACTTTCAGTCTACAACCAAAACCTTAGTCTTCCTTATTGAGCATTCCCACACCATTTTGTTTTCTTTCTGCAGATGTTTTGGAGCAATGGGTCATTATTTTGCTGAAATTAAACAACACATATTTTATGACCCACGACGGGTCCAGTTAAACCCAGATGAAATGACAAATGTCTTAATTTTATTGACAAAAAACAGATTTTCAGCATCCCCCGGGTCTATCCTGTTGGGACACAGAGAACTTCCCAGACAGGAGGTGAAAACCAATCCTTACATCAGACCACTCTATCTCTCCCTCCTGCATCTGTCCACCCAGCGTCCAGGACCACTCAGTGTCTGTCCGTCTCTCCCTGAGGAGGATGCCTGGTGACTCAAGCCCTACAAAGTCGTTAAGATAATTAAGAACCCATTTAGAGGGTTTTATAATAGCCCTCTGCAGCTTCATGAGGTCATTCCCCTTTTCGTGCATGTTTGGAGTTCTGTTTTAGGAGCAGCTGAGACTGTCATCAAAATAACTTGGGCAACAGACATGAAAATAAAGTCCAGTCACAACCTGTTCATTTATGCACCAGTTATTCTGATATTACTATCTCTCCATTGGTTGTAAGAACGTCTAATAAATGCATGACTGAGTGAAAAGGAGACAGACGACATGACTCAGAATGGTATTACTGTGTGGCGATTGGGCTGCAGGCGCATCTGTCTCAGGTTGGCCTAACGGCATCGAGACAGGCTTGAGCATAGCTGCATCCTGATGCAGACTCACACCGGTACCTGGGAGAGAGTTTGAGACCAGCGGGGACACCGTAGCTCTGTCCTCGACAAAGGACTTTTAATTAAAATTTATTTTTAGTCTTATAGTGATGGTTAATTTTCAAGGTCTTTTTTCCCTTTTTCTTCCCAATTATATCCAGCCAATTACCCCACTCTTCCGAGCCGTCTGGGGTCTCTGCTCCACCCCCTCTGCCGATCCAGGGAGGGCTGCAGACTACCACATGCCTCATCTGATACATGTGGAGTAGCCAGCCGCTTCTTTTCACCTGACAGTGAGGAGTTTCACCAGGGGGACATAGTGCGTGGGAGGATCACGCTATTTTCCCCCAGTTCCCCCTCCCCCCCAAAACAGGCACCAGATGAGGCGCTAGCGCAGTGACCAGGAAACATACCCACAGACACAGTCAATTGTGTCTTTAGGGACACCCGACCAAGCCAGAGGTAACAACTGGGATTTGAACCAGCGAGCCCCATGTTGGTAGACCACAGAATAGACCGCTATGCTACCCGGGTGCCCTAATTTTTAGGTTTTTAATCCGTTGCCTTTGTGTTTTTAGATAAGCGGGTTGTTGCACCATCATCTACCATCGCTGTCCATGTCAGCTTCCCAGCTACAGTGAAGGTTTGCCCCATACTTATGAATTTTGACTGACTCATTTGATTTCACTGATAAACGCTGATGACTCTAACAGACAGCTTTAAGTTGATATATAGGAAATCTTAAAGTATACAGAAACATACTGCCTGTATTGTGATAGATGCTTTTTGAAAGAATAAACAAACTGTCACAAATTACACGATATTCCTTTGAATAGCTGGTTCTAATGTCCATCTTGCCTTACGGAGACTCAAACTCAAATTCTTACTATGTAATTTCCATTCAATTTCAGTTCATTTTCTTTATGGGGTCTAAGTCAAAATTTGGGCTCTCTGTAAATATACCACTCTGAAGGGGGGGGGGGTTTGCCTTGGAAAAAAAAAGTTGATGAAATTTCGATTAGTTTCACTTTATCTCTTGTTGCAACAATGTTATTGGGATGAAGTCCTAGAGAGAGCTTTTTCACACTTAGATTATAAAACTTCTAATAGGATAGTGATAGATCCAGCTTTTGAATATACAGTTGGGTGACAAATCAAAAGAAAAACCAACATAAAGTGTCTTAGTAAGGTGTTGGACCACCACGAGCCTCCAGAACAGCTTCAGTGCTCCTTGTCATAGATTCTACAAGTCTCTGAACTCTACTGGAGTGATGAACACCATTCTTCCAAAAGACATTCCCTCACTTGGCGTTTTGATGATGGTGGTGGAGCACTGGTCTAACATGTCGGTCCAAAATCTCCCATAGGTGTTCAACTGGGTTGAGATCTGGTGACTGTGAAGGCCACAGCATATGATTTACATAATTTTCTTTTTTCTTTTATTTTCCTTTTTCTCCCCAGTTGTACCCAGCCAATTACCCAACTCTTCTGAGCCATCCCGGTTGCTGCTTCACCCCCTCTCCCGATCCAGGGAGGGCTGTAGACCACCACATGCCTCCTCTGATACATGTGGAGTCGCCAGTCGCTTCTGGTCACCTGACAGTGAGGAGTTTAGCCAGGGGGACGTAGCGCGTGGAAGAATCATGCTATTTCCCCCAGTCCACCCGACTGACCACAGGAGGCACTAGTGCAGCGACCAGAACACATACCCACATCCAGCTTCCCACCCACAGACACGGCCAATTGTGTCTGTATGGATGCCCGACCAAGCCGGAGGTAACACGGGGATTCGAACCGGCGATCCCCATGCTGGCAGACAATTGAATAGACTGCCACACCACCCAGATGCCCCAATTTACATCATTTTCATACTCATCAAACCATTTAGTGACCCCTCGTGCCCTGTAGATGGGGGTATTGTCATCCTGGAAGAGACCACTCCCATCAGGATAGAAAGGTTTCATCATAGGATAAAGGTGATCACTCAGAATAACTTTGTAATGAATTTGCAGTGACCCTTCCCTCTAAGGGGACAAGTGGACCCAAACCATGCCAGGAAAATGCCTCCCACAGCATAACAGAGCCCCCGGATCCCCCCCAGGGGGTCAAGCATTCAGGTTTTTCCTTTCATTTGTCACGGCAAATTATTTGTCAAAGAACTTACATTAAAGTTTTGTGCTTATTACTATAATTTCAAAACTGTAATGTTGAAGTCAACTTGAAAGAACTAGTGCCTTCCTTAGCACTGAACTCTATTAATTCTATCAATGTGTATTTCCTGACATACTGCAGTATAACTTTCTTTAATGTACAGTATACTGAATACTGTGTGTGCATCAATTCGCATAATATTTACTGAGACATTGCCTTAACAAACTACTATATAGTATATTGGAGAGATAATATAAATATATAAATGTATTTTAGTTGCAGTAAGAATGGATAACTAGATAGTTAGATTGCTGCAGCCCAAGTTTTGCATGTCTGTCCCTCTGCGAAATGTTAGACACAGATTTGTTGCATTTTCTAAGAACCGTCAGTGCCTTAAGCTCATTGCCACTAATTTAAACTTGCCAAGATCTGAAGTGCACACTATTCGGAAAAACCAGGGATGAAATTTAAACTTGGAATTATTTTAATGTTCTGTGCAGCAGGGACATAAATTACAACACAAAGGCACGCTAAAGCTGCAAAAAACATTTGAGAATCAGCGCTGTGGAGTTTGAGTAAAAGTGGTGTTGACTGCCAAGATGTCATGTTCTCCCACATGGGCATGAAGAAATAGTGAAGTAAGAGCGGAATACCATTTTGACAAACGGCTAGAGAAAATGTTGATGTATCTAACAGGTGGTGTGTAATGAGGCAACTTCCATGTATTTGAGCTTCCAGTCTCAATGTTAGGTTACAAAAAAATGTGTGTGTGTGTGTATATATATATATATATATATATATATATACACACACACACACACAGACACACACACATTTTTTGTATACGTGTGTGTGTGTGTGTGTGTGTGTGGATGCAGAAAAACATAATACTTGGAGAAAAACAGTAATTCTAAAATGAAATGTTGACTATTTGAGAGACATTGACACTTGAACTTACAAAATGATTTAAGGCTCTTGTTTTCTTTTTCTTTTTTCTTTTTGAAAGTGTGTCTGTGGTCTCGAAGAGTAACTGCCTGTTTAAATATTTTTTTTGAGTGAAAAGCTGAAACACATGGCGTAATATCAACGAGGCAAATCATTCTTGGATGAATTGTCAACATTTCTGTGCAAATGTGATAGGAAGAGAAGAAACCACTTTACTGTGTCATCGTATGGTTACAATTAAATTTGTTTTCTGCATTTAACCCATTCTGTTGTATAGGAGCAGTGGGCAGCTGCAGCGCCCAGGGACCAACTCCAGTTCTTCTTTCCTTTGCCTTGCTCAGGGGCACAGACAGGAGTATAAACCCTAACATGCATGTCTTTTTGATGGTGGGAGGAAACCGGAGCACCCGGAGGAAGCCCACGTAGACACAGGGAGAACAGGAATCTGGGGTTCGAACCCAGGATCTTTTTGCTGTGACGCAGCACTGGTTAATACCTGCATTTCTTCAAATCAGTCTGCCAACATTGCACCCCTCCATGTTGGACTTTGCCGTAGGCATGCAGTCAGCCCTGAATGCTTTTATGTCTGAGTACTTCTGTCCACAGATACATCAAACATACAAAAAAACACCGATTCCAACGGAACCTCCCCCTCCATAGTCTGTGATAGCTGCATAGATCCCCCACCCCCAAAAAGGTATCCTATTGCTGAACATTTCTTAAAGGTGAAAAAGGGGCCGAGCACACTGATACCGGGGCGG
The DNA here is from genome assembly GCF_029633865.1 of Lampris incognitus. Classification (NCBI taxonomy): domain Eukaryota; kingdom Metazoa; phylum Chordata; class Actinopteri; order Lampriformes; family Lampridae; genus Lampris; species Lampris incognitus. The sequence goes on from NC_079212.1 coordinate 113,825,516, forward strand.
TAATGTTACTCCTGGTGAGTACGTTTACAGGGTGGATGGGTTTGCATTACTGTATATGTAATAGGACATTTAGTAATGTGCTTTAAGGACTTACCAAGTTCCTCACAGCAAACCTCCATGGAGTCAGAGGAACAGTCACTCAGGTCATCCAGGGATGCATCTGTGTCTTCTTGGACCTGGAACCTATAAACAACACAATAAACATATTTTCTAAAGAAAATTTAAGCAAATTTAAAATGGGAGACATTTTAATTGTGTACTACTATAGAAGTTTTCTTTTTTTTTTACAATATTGCTGGTAATTCACAACTGAGAAAAAAACATAATCTGAGTCTCATATATAAATAATTCAGCCTGTGCAGAGCAGTTTACACGTGCTATCTTTAAAGGCTAAACACTGCCCTCACCTGAACCTAAAGGGAGCAACAGTGGCCATGTTTGCTCTACTCTGCTCACTCCCTCTTCGCGGCACGTTCACCGTGCGGTATGAAGATTTGGTCTTTCCGTCTCCCACAGAAGTCCACACTTCCCCTTTTTCTGAACGTGGACCAGGTATCACATTCCCATTGGCCCCTTGAGTATGAGTGATGACCGGGGTATCCCTCGAGAGCCTGCATAAAGTGTCCGCCTTGTCTGCATTGTCCACACTCTTTCGACGGTATTTACCAAAGGTCCAGTTTTTGTTCATGTTTCTCCTTGCCTGGAGGTCTCGCAAAGCCTTCTGGGTCAGCGCACTCGTACGAAGGTCCAGCGTGTCCTTGGAGCGCAGAACCTCCCTCTTGGGCACCAAAGGACTACTGTATGCTGAGCATGTACCATTGGCTCGCTCTGTAGCTGCCGGGGTCCTAGAGGAATAGAGACCTGCTTTCTGCTTCAACAGGTGGCTTTTTACAGCCGTGCCTCTCAGCAGCTCGTTAGGAACTGAGGAAACAGGTGATGGGGAATAGGAAGGTTTTCTTTTGGAGTCAAATTTATAGGGTGCTTTGGGATTGGGCAGGCCGCTGATTTGTTGCTTGGGATCCATCCTGGAGAGGGGCATCATACTTTGAGGCAAAGGAAGACCTGAATTTATGCCTGTAGTGGTCTGCATCTGAGATAGAGTAGTCTTGATATTCACTCCATTGCTCATAGTTGGTGATATTCACCAGACTATATTCTGGAAAGGAAAATATGAAAATCATATAGGATGCAAAGGATTTAAATATACATTACTCTTACTCTGAATGTGCATTACCATTATGATATCATTAAAGTCCACTGAGGCAAATTTGTAATTTGTGATATTGGGCTATACAAATAAAATTGACTTGACTTGGCTTGACCACTGCATTTTGCAGCTTCACAGAAATGTAGTTTCTGAAGGATATAACCCATAACCCGTTATAGGGAGGCTAACCTTAGCAGTAAAAACCCAGCTATAGTGCAACACTGCTGAAATTAATATTTACGATGCTATCATATCAGTCTATGGGCTTAAACGTGTGACACTTATATTAGCACCTTTATCTCATTCAATTAATATTGATATAATGACTTAATGATATAATGACTTGAAAAGGAAGTACACAGTGAACAAAGGCATCAGGAATTATTTACAAGTTACGTTGTAAAATTAATTGTGTAGAGTCACATAGATAGAGTCAGGATTATATAAGTACATGGTAAAACACAGGCAAATGAAAGACTGTGAACATGGGTGCATGCTGTACAGTATGGAATGGAAATTGAGTTCAAATATAGGATTTCAAAATTATTACATGACCTCAGACTAACTCATAAATTGCATGTAACTGGGTGGAAAAAAGGAAATGGTTTTTGGGGAAGGACCACTACATCATTGACAATGTCAAAGTTTGGGGATGGCAGAAACTTGAACTGCTGACAATAACTTTGGACACGGGCTTGTGAATGGACCACCGGCAGTTTGAAAGTCTGGAGCCGTGGCAAATAATGGTTAAGAGAGAGGTAAATGAGAGGCACTTTCCCCAACCTGAACCAAATGTAATTTTTATTCTTTCCCCCTTTTTTCGCCCCAATTGTATCCAGCCAATTACCCCACTCTTCCGAGCTGTCCCAGTCACTGCTCCACCCCCTCTGCCGATCCGAGGAGGGCTGCAGACTACCACATGGAGTCGCCAGCCACTTCTTTTCACCTGACAGTGAGGAGTTTCACCAAGGGGATGTAGCGCGCCGGAGCATCATGCTATTCCCCCTCAGTTCCCCCTTCCCCCCCGAACAGGCGCCCCGACCAACCAGAAGAGGCGCTAGTGCAGCGACCAGGACACAGACCCACATCCGGCTTCCCACTTGCAGACATGGTCAATTGTGTCTGTAGGGACGCCCAACCAAGCCAGAGGTAACACAGGGATTCGAACCGGTGATCCATCCCTATGGTGGTAGGCAACGGAATAGACCGCTACGCTACCCTGACACCCCAAACCAACTGTAGTCTTGTTATGAAGCCAACAAGCCAATCACTGGATCTCTAAATAGTCCACCTGTGTGGTGGCAAACATTGCAAGACTTCACTCATATTGGGCAGTATAAGTGAGTATTTCAATGTAAACAACCCTTCAAACCGCTTTCCAAGTCCTTCCCTGGGACATTGCTATGATTAAGAAAGTGTTCTTAATTTTCTTGCCTGCTTAAACAAGGATTAGAATAGTTAATCCCCTGATTTGGCAACAAGAGGCTTGTAAAGAACAACAGATCTAAATCTATCAGGAGAACATATGATTTATCAAAGTAAAAGTGATTTCTGGCATTTTGCACAAGATGAACGCTACATAGAAAATACTAATAAAAGGTCACAGAATCCATTCAGAGCTTCTATGTGAAGCTCTAGAGACGCACCATATGATCCATGACCATATGATCCAACACGTTTGTCTAATGTATTCCAGGTCTTCTATCCCCAACCTCTAGTGTGAAACCTGCTGTGAAAGGCAGTGACAGACTGACACCGTTTGGCTCTCGCAGTAAACCCACAGGTCCTTTCAGGATGTGCCAACACCGTCTGGCCCTGCGGCCACACAAACAGCACTGCTCCCTGCAGGGTGTAATGGTGGGGCATGCACCATTAGCTCCCATCCCCCATCGCTGGATATGATCACCTCATATGAAAGCTAGGCAGAGCGATACATGGTCACTACCTCTGTGATGTTTCCCTCCATAATGAGGAAAATGCAAATTTCCTTGTGTGGATTTAAAAAAAAGTACATTTGTGCTTATCTTCAGCAAAGTCATGTGGGTATCCTAAGTTGTCAGTTGATATAAATTCCAGGCTGGGTTGCCTACATGTCAGAGAAATTATACAAATAACCACTGGTAATTAGTTTTGCTTCTCTTAAAATTGATGTATAGCCTTCCAAAATAGGAGTGTTCCTGAATGACAGCTTGTATTAAATCGTCTTACCGGACACTTTTGGGTTCTCTGTGCTGATGCCTCTTGAAAGATGCAAAGTTATAAAATGTGTGTGTGTGTCCATGTATTGCCCCTGAGTCCTCCCTCAGACGTACCTCTGCCCCACACATCCTGTTTCCAATGCAGTGAAGCAAACTATAACAGAACACCGCCTTAAAACAACCTGACTTGCAAGTCTGGGCTGCAAGGCCCACAGTGACCAGATGTTACCATGCAATGTCTCACTTCCTCTCTGTCACGCTGTCTGTCTCTCTCATGTGTCTGTCTCTAGTCTCTATTTTTCTGTTTTAACAGATAAATGCACTGATGTGTAAATATCTTCTTGCAACGATGCACACACAAAACAAACAAACATGAATCTAAACAAACCCAAAATGCAACTACAGGGTCAGAGAAGCGCATCATTACACAACTACCTTTCAACAAATCATATTTTAGGCCACCCTTGATGTAAATGGAGAAAGGATGAATAATTAAATCAACGAGAACATGTTGTCTTACCTTGATTAGCCTCCTCAGGATGAGAATAACATTACAAGAGCACGGGGGACTTGATGCTACACAACACAATGAGACGCACCACTCCAAACCAACCGCTTGCTGCAGAAGCGCTTAAAGAATGATGCAGCTTAGGATAATATAATTTTAGACCCATGTGCTGTTTTTAAGAGCGTTGGGGTCAGTTGACATTGGAAGAAAATGAGCCAATGAGGAAGCTGGAAACGTACTGAGTATTACCAAAATCTCTTCATGTTTTCCTGAAATGCTGGGCCGCTCCCTCGCTTCTCATCCCTCTATTTCTTGCTCACTTCCATAATCTCACTCCAGTATGCACCCAACTCGTGCACACATCCAACACACACACACACACACACACACACACACACACACACACACACACACACACAAACGTCACAGAGTCACTTTGTTAAACACTTATATTAGTGACTCATATTTCAGTTTTTTTGTTTTGGTGATATCATGCCAAGCTGTCCCCTAGGGGCCTCGTCTCTGTCACAGTTTGAATGTGACTTTCACCTCCTTTCAACATGCCATCACTATCCTTTCAGCATGCAGTCATCCAGCCACACAATCCCAGGCAGCTGAATGAAGCTGGCCATCCCTGTCTTCCAACCCTATAATCAGCCAGAGGGCTAAACTTACACTGACCAACAACATGTCTGCAGAGTTTACTCATTCACCGTCTCCAAAACTCCTCGTGCACAAATAATAGAGCAGGAGGGCCAAAGTGTTTGTTAATGTCATCAAAAGACGTTGGAGAATTGATTTCCAAAATAGTACACATTCATTTTAGGGAGGGGGGGTGTCACAATGTGTATAGTTAACATTACTAAAACATATGGAATTCAGACACTAAAGTAGACAGACAGACAGACAGACAGACAGACAGACAGACAGACAGACAGACAGACAGACAGATAGACAGATAGATAGATAGATAGATAGATAGACAGACAGACAGACAGACAGACAGACAGACGAACGAACAGACACACAGACACAGACACACACACACACACACACACACACACACACACACACACACACACACACAGCAACATTTAGGTACTTAAATCCTCTTGCCAGTAGAAGGAGCTGAAATTCAGTTGACAATGGTTGTGATTTGTAACTGTGAAACCTGTGTGCTTATTGGTTAGATGAGATTATAGAGATCAGACCATTGCACCCCAATGGTCTTACTATGCACTACCTTGCCCAGTTTATTTCTCTGTTTAAATTCCAAACCACCATACAATATAAATAATGGAAACGATGTTGGCTCAAATATTTTCAATTGCAGATTAATCTCACAGTTGGAGTTTGTTCATTGCTGCTGTAACACTATTATGATAGTTTTCTAACGTGTTCTGATTTCTCTGAATTTCGCTAAACCTCAGCAGATAAGAAGGTCGAACCAGCGTCTTATCACCTACATAATTTAGTTTTCTCTGCAGTTATATTTTCAAATTCAGTTTTCTCCAAATTTCATCAGGAAAAACTGAATTTGGAAATATAACCAAACAGTTTAATGTCGTCCTCAGTACGACATTAAACTGCAGCAGTTGGGTCATCGGCAACTAAACCAGCACCCCCACTTCAACCCTTGGGTTGTTGTGAGGAAGGTGTGTGGACACCCAGCTGGACTAAAAACAAAACCAGTGAAAGGGCAAATGAGTCCCTCTGTGAACTGATGGCCATCCATACCTGGAGAGGAGATGGGGACCACCAGGTACTCCCCCTTCTGAAACACAATGATGACTCAACCAAACTCAATCACCATAAACAGTGGAAGAGACGTGTTGAGGCATCAGCTGTGCTCCTATGACCTCCATAGGTTATGGAACTGATGATGATAATGAAGATGATGATGAGTTTTCTCTGCATGTCATATTATCCAGTTTTACAAGAGCCCTGATCTAATTTTTATATTTAGCACCAAGTCCCAGATTCCAGATGTCCTCTTGCAGACATGTGTCCTAGCTTTGCTGAAGAAGAATGTATCATATGGGGGGGGGGGGGGCTCGACAGAGATGGGGAATTTTACATTCACTACAAAGATACATACAGTATCATATATGAGTACAGCCTGTACACAAAAACCAGACAGGCAGATTGGTCAAATGCACAGATGTACAGCCAGTACAGGAGGGCAGAAGTGAAGCATGGCTCGTCTTACATGTGGCTCTAGGCATACGGTTAGCATACACCAGATCAGAGGTTGTTGCTCCACGGTTTGTGACAACTCAAAGCTGTACTTTGTGCTCCATTCTGCCCTCCAGCACAGCGAAAGTAACCCTGATTACAGACTGGAAAATCCCTCCTATTTAGCATGAATAGATCACAAGATGGTAAAAGAAATGGCACTGTCCATGTTATACATCATGACTCCTTTTGAATAACTTTTTTCTATTTTTTTTTCTTTTTCTGTTTCATCCACCTGTACTTGCAAAAGGATATTTTAATCCTTTGTTTAAGGTGATCCAATCAGTTATCAAGAGGATTTACTGGCAAAGCCCTCAACGATATAACTGGATTTACAATGGCATCAAAATAATCTGATATGTTTGGCATTAGTAACAAGACAATATTCATAAATGGGTTTTTTTTAATCCGTGCACATTAGAGTTTATCAAAAGTATTAGAAGCCAAAGGAAAAGTCTGGATTTGTTTTAAAGTGGTCATAAACTTCATTCATTAACTTCTTCAAAAGGGCAAAACAGCTTAAATGTAATGTCACAATCCACTGAAAAGAGAGTAGCGTTCTTCATTAAAATCCAGTAAGAGCAATTGGTTTGTTGTGAAAAGAGCTTGAAGGGTTCCTTACAAAATGCAATGCATTAGCTATGGACTTCTCTGCACTGGTTTCAGATAGTAATCAGTGGCATCATCCACTGGAGCAACGCTCTCAGGAAAGAAGTCACTTTAGGATAATTAACGATTGCCTGGCCTCGAAAAACCACACAAAATCTGATTAAACCAATCATTTGTGCCAATCTAATTAAAAAAAACTGTTTTGTTACGATCATCACTTGCATCCACCATCTTTGAATGTGTAAACTCTATAAATATCGAGAACTTGTCAGTCTCTTTTTGTCAGTCTTTTGTCCTTGATAAGGTATTTTGATGCCATCCAAAAAAGATTTAATGTTTTTTTTTCTTATCAAATACAACTTGAAGTTACTTTCTTTTTTTTAAAAAAAATCATTTCAATTTCACTGCATCACCCCTCCAGAGTTGGAATCATGTTTGCCAAGGATCCAACCAAATGGGAGTTGTGTTACCTTTCAGTTTCCCAGAACAGATCTCTCCTAATCGCATCGGCTCCCCTTCATTAATAATGGGGAGGGGTCTGCCTGTGAATGAGTTATACAGTCTAACAAAATCATACCACTCTGTAGCATCCCCCTTGCAGTGTGTGTGTGTGTGTGTGTGTGTGTGTGTGTGTGTGTATTTCGCTGGCAAATCAAATTTTTTGTTCCATAATAAAGTGGGTCACTGATAACAAAGTTTTCTCATGCTACCCTCAAATAAGTACCCTTCTGAAAACAGATGATATTTTGACTCTCTGATCACAAAGTAAAGTTTTGAGATTAGCAAAAGATAACATTAAAACCATTATTTATTTTCTGTTTCACTATATGTACTATATTTCTGTGACATAAAACATCAGAATAAGTTTTTGGGCTGGTGAGTTAATCTGCAGGGCCATTAGAGGGATTTAACTTTTGTCAGTCATGTTAAGTGATTTACAAGCAATCTCACACAGAGTTACACTTCTGTAAGCCGCTCTGCCCGATTACACTCGTTTCTATAACACTGAACCCTTTTGCTGACGAACAAACAACTAGTTTTGATTTTTTTTTTTTTTTTACCAAGAAATGGGAAACAGGTGATAGGAAGGGGATATTTCTATGTGCTCAGTGTGACAGGAACATGAAATGTTGTCACTACTGTTACTTCCTGTGCTTCAACAATTCTCTTTTTGATTATAAGCGGTCACATCCATCTACAGATGGCCTATAGTAGCATTTTTGTGACAAGTTTCCCTCTTTAATTCTCACTGACAATCTCCCAATTACCACTATGTCTGGATCTCTAATGGGATGACCTGATTTCGGTTTAACAGATTTGACAAAACAAGCCTCGCACAGCTTTGAATCACCTACCCTGACAAATTCACACTGCAGACAACAATTTTCCTCATTAGTGTTTGTTCGGCAACTGACTTAAAATTAACCATTTATTCTTAATTGGGTTTACAGTGGGGCTTTTCTGGTCTCACTGGTGCTGTCGCATTAGTCCCCCCCCCCCATCTAAAACAAAAGTGGGCAACACACAGTGATGCCATGCTAAGTCTATTGCACTGTAAAAGCTCTTGGCATCGCAAAACCAACTTGAGCCCCTGCAGTCATGCTGCTGTTATGTAAGCGGCACAGTTCTCTGAACTGAACTTTGTGGTTTTATGCAGAAATCGACAGGCTAGTTCAGCCGCACATCACAGTTCACTGATATTTCCAAGTGTGGGCGATTGTCTGGTGGACCATCAGGCTCTATGTGGGCTGCAAAGTAGGTCATTAGAACAGAGAGATAAAGAAAACTGCAACAAGTGCCATGAAAATACACCTTTAACTCAAGCAAACTGTGCATCACAAATGCCCAAAATAGTAACAGCTCTGGTATGCAGTGTTCAACTCATGCATAACCAATGAAACATGCCTTTTCACTTAGCATAAGTATCACAGGCTGTTTTTTGTCATTAGTCTCGTTTTTTTTGTTTTTTTATGAAAGGCATGGAAGGACAGAATTGTCGAATTTATATCATATAATTTTGAAAAAAATAGCATAATGTGTCTTAGCATACCACACTCACACAAATGTATTTTCAAAAATGTATTTTATAATGTGTTATGTGTATCAAACATGCTGTTAGTTTGTAAAAGGCTCTCATTTGTCAAACTGAGTAGGTCAGATTGATGGTAGGATACGATGCCAGGGGGTGGTATTTTAAAGATTTTTTTTCAGCGCTTCAAGTTCATCTGTGATTGGGGATGCCAAATCGATAACAAACCTGCTCTCTCACAACTTCCCTTTTGATATGATGGCATCATGTTAATGCTTTAAAAACATGATAGGTTCATTCATTCATCCATTCTCTATACCCTCTCAATCAGGTTCAGGGGGCTTGAGCCTATCCTAGCAAGCACTGGCTGAAAGGCATAAGGACACTGATTTCTAGTCAGTCACAGAGACCCCACATACAATCAGTCCAACATGTTTCATATCTATGGTCAATTTAAAGTAACCAATTCACCTAACATGTACATCTTTAGATTGTACCCACAGGAAACACATGGGGACTAGGGGGTACAAGCAACCTCCACACAGAAAAACTGGGATCAATCTGTGGACTCTTTGCCGCGAGGCCTCCACATGAGTTATTTCAATCAAGTCCTTTGGACTATCTCTATTGGCCAAGAATGACTGAATCACCTGTCTTGGTGACTAGACCTGTTGTACTTGGTTATATAATCTGCTGAGCACCTGGTTTTCTCATATCGCTAAAGGAAATTCTCCAAGATGAACCCTCAGCATCTTTACAGGGTCAGGTGACTGAGAAAAAAAAGCCGCAAGAAGTAACAAAATACAAGGCTATTTTCTCCAGCACCTGAGCAAAGATGGCAAACATTTTGTCAGGTTGCTATTTGTAGAGTTGTGCTAGCTCCTTAACATTGTAGTACCTGGCCTGAAACACTGACCTCCTCCATCTGGAAATAAATGTCAAACTATATACATGACCAACAGATGGGAACCCATCCTGTCGGAATTTCTTTCAGAAAGCACTGGAAACCTGCAAGGCTGTGTTCTCTCCATTGACCCTCTCTTTATGTGCCTGTTAATGCACTTCTCACAACCTTATTTCTCAAATGGCCCCAAGTTCATTATGGCACCTCGTTAGAGGTATGATCTCTTACAGTGATTAGAAGAATCGATTTACCTACACACTATATGCTGAAACAGTAGATTTTGCCATAATCTACAATTATAATGTGCACAGAGATTACCGATACAGATTTTTAAAGAGTGTTGTATTTATCCACATGGTTGTCATTATAGGATTTGAGGCTATGCTGTCATGACATATCAGACCATTGAACGGACCACACCATTCACTAACACTGGACAATGAAGATTTTGCTTTCTGAACACTTTTGGGTGTGTTTCATGGATTTTGGGCTGCTGATCATGAAAATCAGCTTAAAATTTTCCTGTCACATACCATTTTGTACATATAAGTATAACCTATTTACAGATAACCTATTTTTGTGATTTCCCACCATATTTTAAGTCTACTAGTATATTGCACACAATAGTAATGAAGAGTTGCCGGATGGCTGGGCAAGCACTGCAGAAATAGTAAGGGAGACAGCAAGGAAGGTACTTGGTGTGTCATCAGGACAGAGGAAGGAAGACAAGGAGACTTGGTGGTGGAATGAGGAAGTGCAGCAAAGTATAGAGGAAGAGGCGGGAAGAGGCTGGAAGAGCCCTCTGCTTCATCATGGCCACGGAGACCAATACCGGCGCGACAACAGAACAGCAAACACTCGCACACTTTTTTCAGGTACTGTCTGTTTTCATCCACTTGCTTGCTAGGTTCTATACTGATTTGGCAAGCAACGCTGCCAGTTTTTAATGAATTTATGTAATCGGACAGCTTCGTAGCTGCAGAAATGTGTGCATTGCATTTTTGATGATCGCCGAATTTTTCCAATGCCTTCTTCCAATTTTCAAATCCTACCGTTCGAAACGTTTCTTCTTTGTTGTGGCCAGCAACGCTAAATGCGCGGCATGAGTAACAGAATGGCCGATCAGCGGCGGGCGGGGCTGTACTCAAGCCACGGTAGGTAGGTAACATACCGTTCCTTTCCAAATCTCCTCCCTCCTGTTGCTGCTGGGTATAACAGAATGGGTTGGTAGGGGCCGTTCTCCACGCAATTCAAACAGTTTCCAACACCAAGAATAGGATCTGGAGCTGCAGGTTGTAACACCACGGCATTGCCTGCTTCTCGCTGCTGAACCTGTATCTCTGCATTGTCCACTTCTCGCAGAGATTGCTCTGAAATGTTGCCTGTCTCTGTGAGACACATCATCGTCCTGACGCGATTCTTCATTTTCATTCTCTTCAGCCCGATTGATTTTTGTTTTCTTTGTAAAATAACTTAACAACGTGTTACCACGTTTGGACATTTTCAATTAGCCTACCATAGCTAGATAACATGGTTCGCTTCAGATCGTTACATTGCCCCCAGCGGCTCGTAGGTGTAATTACAGCAAATAATATTTGTATATTTTTAAATTACGTTATGTGGTATATTACTTTAATTATTATTTTTGAGTCCCCCCCCCCGTAATGTCGCCCATGTGTGGAGGTATGGAGATGGCATTGGAGTTTTTAACTAGATTGTTTGACACAATCTTGGAAAGTGAGAGGATGCCTGAGGAGTGGAGAAGAAGCATACTGGTACCGATTTTCAAGAACAAGGGTGATGTACAGAACTTTAGCAACTACAGAGGTATAAAGTTGATCAGCCACAGCATGAAGATAAAGGAAAGAGTAATAGAAGCTAGGTTAAGAGGAGAGGTGACGATTAGCGAGCTGCAGTATGGCTTCATGCCACGAAAGAGCGCCACAGATGTGATGTTTGCTTTGAGATTGTTGATTGAGAAGTATGGAGAAGGCCAGAAGGAGTTACATTGTGTCTGTAGATTTAGAGAAAGCATATGACAGGGTGCCAAGAGAGGAGGTGTGGTATTGTATGAGGGAGTTGCAGAGAAGTATGTAGGAGTGGTGCAGGATATGTATGAGGGAAGTGTGACAATGGTGAGGTGTGCGGTTGGAATGACAGATGGGTTCAAGGTGGAGGTGGGATTACATCAAGGATCAGCTCTGAGCCCTTTCTTGTTTGCAATGGCAATGGACAGGTTGATGGACGAAATCAGAAAGGAGTCTCCGTGAACTATGATGTTTGCGGATGACATTGTGATCCATAGCGAGAGTAGGGTGCAGGTTGAGGAGAGCCTGGAGAGATGGAGGTATGCACTGGAGAGAAGAGGAATGAAAGTCAGTAGGAGCAAGATGGAATACATATGTGTGAATGAGAGGGAGCACAGGGGAATGGTGAGGATTCAAGAAGTAGACGCGACGAAGGCATGTGAGTTTAAATACTAGAGGTCAACTGTCCAAAGTAACGAGGAGTGCAGAAGAGATGTGAAGAAGATAGTGCAGGCAGGGTGGAGTGGGTGGAGAAGAGTGTCAGGAGTGAGTTGTGACAAAAGGGTACCAGCAAGAGTTAAAGGGAAGGTTTACAAGATGATTGTGAGAACAGCTATGTTATATGGTTTGGAGACAGTGGCACTGATGAAAAGACAGGAGGCAGAGCTGGAGGTGGCAGAGTTGAAGATGCTAAGATTTTCATATGGTGTGACAAAGGATGACAGATTAGGAACGATTATATTAGAGGGACTACTCAGGTTGGACGGTTTGGAGACAAAGCAAAAGAGGCAAGATTGAGATGGCTTGGACATGTGTGGAGGACAGATGCTAGGTATATTAGGAGAGGGATGCTGAATATGGAGCTGCCAGGGAAGATGAAAAGAGGAAGGCCAGAGAGGAGGTTTATGGATGTGGTGAGGGAGGACATGCAGGTGGCTGGTGTGACAGAGGAAGATGCAGAGGACGGAGGAAGAAATGGAAATGAATAATCCGCTGTGGCGACTTCTAACGGGAGCAGCCGAAAGTAGTAGTAGTAGTAGTAGTAGTATATTGCCCACAAAGCAAGCTGTTTTGGTCAGTCCAAGCATGCCTGGGCATGCACTCAGCAGACAGGCTATAGACCATATGCACGTGATGTCACTGATGTCAAACTTAATCTCAAATTGAGGCCGCCGCCATGTTGGTGTTCCACATATCATAGTTTACAGCATAATATTGATTATTCCACTAGACGCTGCATGGATTGAATCACAATAAATGGATTTAAAGAATGTATTCTTCAAACAGCTTGCCAGAGGATGGATGAAGAAGGCTCTTCCTCTTTCTGAATATGCAAAGTCTCTACAAGACCTTGTTCTCCAGCAGTATAAGAACAAACTCTCAATTGTTGGAATCGATCCTTTCTTAATAAGTGAGAGGAACTTTGATCCAGATAGACGACCACCAATAGAACTGATGGATCTAGTCAATTTTTTGGTTCTAGAAACCAGTTTTTATACACGGAATCAGTTCAAGGCCTTCCATAGCCTTCAGGCTTTTAACCAAATGGTGTCTGGCTTTGTCAGCAGTGTGACAGGGGAGATAGTCAGGGGTCATTTTATTGTTTTGGGAAAGGTCTGTCACTCGCAAGAAGAAAATTATCCTCATATTGCTGTTTGGGTGAGTGCAACAACTGATTGAAGAGTGCTGAGTGCACATTGTCGATGTATGGCTGGTCTTGGCGAATGTTGCTCACGTGGTGAGTATCCTATTTTGTGTCAAAACATTTAACAGGGAAAGTTGGCCTGTACACAAACTAAATGTTCATGGATTTTGCCTCCCAACATTAAGGATGTGTCATATGCAGAAGTTAGAGAAATACATTTTCAATCAGCCAGCAAATTGAAAGATACTCAAACAGTTAAATTTACACTGGGCTTAAAGGAACATCAAGGTGTTGCTGAATCAGAAGAGTAGACTTTCACTGTTCCAAATGCCACTGAGATAAATTATTTATTTGAGAAACTTAGTATGTGCAAAAATAAACCAGTTATATTGAGTGTTGTACACCCCTTCTCTGAGTCCTTTGTTCCAAAACCTAGGCATATACAAACAATTCCTGACTTATTTGACAAATAGTATCTTGACATGGATTATCAGTCTATTGCAAGCATGCACTACTGTTAGTATCAACTTGACAGCATCTGATATCAAGTTAATTGAAGAGGAAACAAGGGAACAAGCAAGAGGATCTTTATTTTAAAAGCATAGGGCTGGGAGGATTGGTGCCTCTGTTAGTAAGCAGGCCAGCCATACAAACCCAGCACAACCCTCTCAGTCACTGATAAAAACTATTTGCTACCCAATCATCTTCAAGTTTGTGACAGCAGCCACTGATCATGGTTGCAAACATGAAAAGTCTGCAGTAAAAGCATTATGAGGATTTTATGAAACAGCATTATGTAAATTTTTAAAACTGAGCAATGTGGAATATTCACTGATGAAAGCCATCCATGGCGACATGCAACTCCAGATTTTATGTGCAATTGTGACAGTTGTGGTTTGGGATGTGGTGAGGTTAAATGCCCATATCGCTTGAAAGATAATGAATTTAATGCCTTTGTACCAAAGTGCAACTCTTGCTTGTTTGTTTGTGGTTCAGAGTATCTTCTTAAAAAGAACCACCAGTACTATTACAAAGTGCAGCAGCAGCTATTTGTTACAGATAGATCATACTGTGAGTATCGTATGTGGTGTCAGTGATACAAAAGAGGCAGAGCTGGTTATAAACAGGATTCTTCCTGACCCTGCACATTGGGATGTTGTTCTGCCACGGCTTACATATTTCTGGAGATACTGCATTTTACCTGAAGTTCTTGGGAGATGGTACACACAGAAAAGAGATTTGCAACATATTGAGACTGTCAATCAAAATTCAACATGCTTTTGCAGAATTTCATTAACAGTTTGACCTTTCTCATCGACATTTTTCAATTTATCTGCAACTTCTTTTTCTTGCTGCTCTTTGCGGCATTTCTGGCATTGTGCAGCTGGCTCCGCACACTCTACACGCTCTGCAGTTTTCTCATTTTCATCTACATGTTTCGAGTGGCCTTGGAAAACAGTGGGGACCCAATCGACGTTAAAGCGATCCCAATTTTCTGCTGCTTCTTCAGACATGAAATGTTTGCTGCACATGCAGTCGTTAGCGAGTTTTTTCTCCATAATGCCGTCTCGACTTATAGCTGAAAGCCATCTTTGTCTTCGGGTTGAAGTTAGATCTTCCATGAACTCTCCTTGGTCTTTTATCACTTGATGTATGTGGAAAAAAACTTACTTTTTCCTTGTCTAAAGATGCTTTTCCGCTCTTGTTACTGCAATTAACAATCAATCAAAGAACCTTCTGTTTTTAAACAAATTTTTTTCACTAAGAGCGCTTCTACAGCGAGATAATTCACTATGAGTACAGAGATATTGAACTCCCAATTCAATGGACTGGTCCTGGAATGGTCCTGGGTACGACGTTAAACTGCAACTGTCGGATCATCGGCGACTAAACCAGCACCCCCACTTCAACCCTTGGGTTGTTGTGAGGAGGGTGTGTGGACACCCAGCAGGACTAAAAACAAAACCTGTCAAAGGACGGATGAGTTCCTCTGTGAACCAACAGCCATCCATACCTGGAGAGGAGATAGGGACCACCAGGTACTCCCCCTACCGAAACACAATGATGGCTCAATCAAGACTTGTTGAGGCATCAGCTGTGCTCCTACGACCTCCATAGGTTACGGAACTGATGATGATAATGATTATGATGACTTCAATGGAACACCAATATGGCTGACGGTTCTGCTGCTATGTGATATAAACTGTTGCTAGGACAAAATGTCAAGTGACTGCATACGCTCTATAAAAGCTGCTCACATTTACAGATGCTGTTTGGGCACATGTTGATGCACATGTTCTTCAGGCAATAGCATAGTGAGTATACTTAGCAATAGGATTTATTGTCTTCAGGAAGATTTAATACAGCAGACATGTCTCGTCAATGTTGCAACAGCTGCGATACATTCTGTTACATCTTTGGCGAGTATACGCTTGGCTCAAAGACGCACCCTGACCGCATTTATTAAGTAATCCTATGAGCTCTACTTCGGATGTAAAATTGGTGACCAAGAGAAATCCTGGACTCCTCACATTTATTGTGCGACATGTGCAGTCAACCTGAGAGTTTGGCTCAGAGGTACTCGGAAGTCAATGCCATTTACGGTCCCAATGACACGGTGAGAACAGAGGGATCATGTGACAGACTGTTACTTCTTTCTGACTAATGTATCTGGCTTCTCTACTAAAAATAAGAAATCTATTGAATACCCCAAGCTGCCTTCAGCCATGAGACCAGCGCCACATGATGACAGTTTGCTAGTACCAAAGCCACCAGAGACATGAAGGCTAGATGAAGCAGATGAAGATGCCACAATGCATGAATCAGGTGTAAGAAACGACACTGATCCAGATGCTGAACACTTAATGCATGGTTATCCTCATCTGATAACACAACCAGAATTAAATGACCTGATCAGAGACTTAGATTTGTCAAAAGCTAAAGCAGAGCTACTTGGCTCAAGATTGCAAGGATGGGGTTTGCTGTCACCAGGTACAAACATTTCTATCTTTTGGAACTGTCAAGAACATTTGACGAACTTCTTCACGCAGGTTGACAACCTCTGTTTCTGCACTGACATTGACGGATTGTTCATGACTGGGTGTGTGCATGACCCACAACAAAGGTGTCTTGCTATAGATATATCAAAGTTAAGCCTGAAAGCTGTCCTGTTACACAATGGCGATGTCCACCCTTCAGTACCCACTGGCTGTGCAGTACACATGAAGGAAACCTACAATAACATGGAACTGTTGTTGAAACATAAAGCAAAACAGTTATGACTGGAACATCTGTGGTGATCTAAAAGTATTGGCACTGCTACTAGGAATGCAGCTCAGATATACAAAGTACTGTTGTTTCCTGTGTGAATGAGATAGCCGTGCTAAAGAGTCACATTACATTAAAAAGAACTGGCCGCTCCATAAGCATTTCATTCCAGGGCAGAAAAGTGTGGCACAAACCACTTGTCGACCCAACAAAGATATTTCTGCCTCCTCTTCATATAAAACTCGGATTAATGAAAATTGTTGCAAAAGCAATGAACTAAGAAGGTGATGGGTTTTGCTATTTGAGACAGATGTTTCCAAGAATGACTGGTGCCAAGATTAAGGAAGGCATTTTTGTTGGTCCACAAATCAGACAGGTCATCAATGACAGGGAGTTAGAAGATCTGCTAGTGGGGCCAGAGAAAATGGCATGGAAGGCATTTAAGGATGTTGTTGTGAATTTTCTTGGCAACTACAGCGCACCATGAAGTGCAACATGCCATTGAAAATTAATTTTCTGCATTCACACTTGGACTTCTTCCCTGCTGATCTTGGTGCAGTCAGTGACGAACTTGGTGAAAGGTTTCACCAGGACATTGTGCCCATGGAAAAGAGGTATCAGGGCAACTGGAATCCATCAGTGCTGGCTGACTATTGTTGGATACTGACACAAGAGGTACCAGATGCTGAGGGCAAACGAAAATTAGCTGCAAAACATTTTAAGCTCTGTCTAACTAATGCAATGTGTTAGCATCATTATGTGATTAAATGTGTTAAATTAATTAAAATTTATTTTAATGTTTCTCCAAACTCTTATGTGATACTCCAAATTTGAAATTATTTTTGTGTTTAGCTTGACATTGTTTATCATAATCTCGATTTTGTTTTCTGGAAGCAAAACGTTTGAAAAAAATTGTTGTCCAGTGTAACTTATCTAGATTTTAGAATAAATATGTCACCTACCTTTGCGATTTTTTCATATTGGTCCAAGACACATTGACTCATCTGTCAGTTTTAATCTCATAACCTCCCCCATTTCACCACTGACCTCAACCGTGGAGACATGTACAGCATGCTGTAGATGTCTGTGGTTACCTTCAGTATACAGTGCATCCGGAAAGTATTCACACCCCTTCACTTTCCCCACATTTTGTTATGTTACAGCCTTATTCCAAAATGGATTAAATTCCTTTTTTTCCTCATCAATCTACATACAATACCCCATAATGACAAAGCAAAAAAGGTTTTGTAGAAACTTTTGCAAATTTATTAAAAATAAAAAAAATGAAATATTGAATGTACATAAGTATTCACACCCTTTACTCAGTACTTGGTTGAGGCACCCTTGGCAGTGATTACAGCCTCAAGTCTTCTTGGGTATGAAGGTACAAGCTTGGCACACCTATATTTGGGGTATTTCTCCCATTCTTCTCTGCAGATCCTCTCGAGCTCTGTAAGGTTAGATGGGGAGCGTCGCTGCACAGTTATTTTCAGGTTTTTCCAGAGATGTTCAATGGGGTTCAAGTCTGGGCTCTGGCTGGGCCACTCAAGGACATTCACAGACTTGTCCCAAAGCCACTCCTTCGTTGTCTTGGCTGTGTGCTTAGGGTCGTTGTCGTGTTGAAAGGTAAACCTTTGCCCCAGTCTGAGGCCCTGAGCGCTCTGGAGCAGGTTTACATCAAGGATCTCTCTGTACTTTGCTCCATTCATCTTTCCCTCGATCCTGACTAGTCTCCCAGTTCCTGCCGCTGAAGAACATCCCCACAGCATGATGCTGCCACCACCATGCTTCACTGTAGGGATGGTATTAGCAAGGTGATGAGGGGTGCCTGGTTTCCTCCAGACGTGACGTTTGGCATTCAGGCCAAAGAGTTCAATCTTGGTTTCATCAGACCAGAGAATCTTGTTTATCATGGTCTGAGAGTCCTTTAGGTGCTTTCTGGCAAACTCCAAGTGGGCTGTCATGTGCCTTTCACTGAGCAGAGGCTTCCGTCTGGCCACTCTACCATAAAGGCCTGATTGGTGGAGTGCTGCAGAGATGGTTGTCCTTCTGGAGGTTCTCCCATCTCCACAGAGGAACGCTGGAGCTCTGTCAGAGTGACCATCGGGTTCTTGGTCACCTCCCTGACCAAGGCCCTTCTCCCCCGATTGCTCAGTTTGGCTGGGCAGCCAGCTCTAGGAAGAGTCCTGGTGGATCCAAACTTCTTCCATTTACAAATGATGGAGACCACTGTGCTCTTCGCGACCTTCAAAGCTGTAGACATTTTTTGTACCCTTCCCCAGATCTGTGCCTCGATACAATCCTGACTCGGAGGTCCACAGACAATTCTTTTGACTTCATGGCTTGGTTTCTGCTCTGACATGCACTGTCAACAGTGGGACCTTATATAGACAGGTGTGTGCCTTTCCAAATTATGTCCGATCAATTGAATTTACTACAGGTGGACTCCAATCAAGATGTAGAAACATCTCAAGGATGATCAGTGGAAACAGGATGAACCTGAGCTCAATTTTGAGTGTCATGGCAAAGGGTGTGAATATTTTTGTGCATTCAATATTCCAGTTTTTTATTTTAATAAATTTGCAAACATTTCTACAAAACCTTTTTTACTTTGTCATTATGGGGTATTGTGTGTAGATTGATGAGAAAAAAAAGGAATTTCATCCATTTTGGAATAAGGCTGTAACATAACAAAATGTGGGGAAAGTGAAGGGGTGTGAATACTTTCCGGATGCACTGTACCTTCACTTAAGTTTCAGTATATCTTCACTTAAGCTTGCAACAAGTAAAGTTAAGTGAATGTATACTGTGTTAATGTTAATTTGTCTCTGGTCTCAACCACATTCAGGATCTCATCTATCATACTAGAATAGGGTTGAAAGCTTTGACCACCGGCAGGGGAAAAACAATAGCGACAGAAAAGATATGGCCCATCCTCCACCCCTTAGTAGTGTTGGTCACCTCCTGCACTGCAGAATCTTCCAAGTCCATGTGCACCACCATCACCTACACACTATCGACAAGAAAGATTTTATATATCTTCTCAGACAGCCAAGAGCATTCGGTTTCCACCATCTTATTCCGGCCCAGCTTCAGTATACATGGTTTGCTGAGGGCATTCTGACTCTTCCCATCTATGTCTAGTTCAACCCAGCATCTGCTGTCTGTAAGGGAGGACCGCCCTGAAACATCAGTTCTGCAGAAGGGCTCATCGATAACAACATGTCATTCATTCACTGACAGTTGATTTAAGCGCAGAAGATGAAAATCAATGAAGCATTTTGACACAAACTTATTTATCTCAGATGCTGTTGTACTCGAACTTCACCAGCTTATAGCAGTTTAAAGGAAGTCTATTTTCAAAGCAAGTATTTCATTTTCAAATACACTTTTTCAGCTTGTTTTCCAGGGTTAAGTTTTGCATATCAAAATGTGCATTCATATTGTGGAAATAATTAACATTCCAGGTCTGAAACATATAATTTAATTAAAAAGAACCCAAGCAAAGACAATCTGAGCACCGACATGAAGACCAAAGCCTTAAGAGATAAATGCACTGCAGACAGAGGACCTCCCTCTGTATTGAGCTCTTCAAATTAAAATATATTTTGCATCAACACTTAACTCATCAAGCCTTTAACAGTATTCATATAGAGTATTAACTTTTATTCAAGCAAACTATTAGTACAGATCTTCCTCCATCAGAAAGCAGGAAAAAGCTGCAAAATATTAATTTCTCACCCAGATCCGTGTGTGTTAGTTGACCAACCCTCTTCCAACACAAAAGAACTATTTATCAAAACTAAACATGTCTCAGAGCTGTATGGCAAGCTGTATCTCTCTATAACAGGATCCAAGGGGGGGAGGGGGGTTCAATACTGAAACAAATTTACTTTTAACTTACATCAATATTTCACTCTGACCTCTTACATTATGAACATCCCATTGTCTGTGACTTGTTTATGAGAGACACAAAGACTGTTTTTTGTTTTTGTTTTTTTCAGCCTTTTCGAGACCAACCATGTGCCACTTTGGGTTAATGAAGGAAGGACATGTCCACCACTGGAGCGTGCGGCCCTGGGTTACTCATCCCAAGCCAGAAAGGCCACACTGGTAAGAACTCTCACACAGGCCCATGCAAACACAGAGTCAGTTTAAGGACACACATAACTATACTGAGAAGTGACATTTGAAAGGAAAACATAAAAGAAATCTGTGTACATTCCCATAAGCTTCGAAGACATCTCATCGTCGAAATGTTACGGTGGCTATATAGTGACCGCAATGCTTTTGATGTTACGAGTAATTTGAATTCAACTCCAGCTTTACCATGCAATTTCACTGCAAACCATGTTAGGGCCATAGTGCTCGAGGAGCTACTTCCATGGAAAAAGATCACTGGTGAGAACTTCATTGGAAAGCATCTGTCTTATTTGACTGCACTGAGAGAGCCTTGGACATTACGTGCTGCTCTCAGGAAGAATCAAGATTATGCCTTAAACAGCATTTTTCACCACTGGAATACATGTTGTCTCACCGCAGACAGCTATTTCTATCCTCTCATCCCATAATCAGATATGACACCGAAATCATTTACAAAGTTTAAAAGTGCACCAACTTATGTTCCTGATAGATCTGTTTCATTGGCAGTGACATCACCCGACATTAGTGGTATTCCCCAGGCTGTGTATTCTTGCTCTGGACTCCTTATGTAGTATTGAATTACCTTATCACGTGTATGTGTGCGTGTGCACACGTTTTGTATGTATGTGTGTGTGTGTGTGTGTGTGCATGCGTGCGTGCGTGCGTATTCAGGGTTAAGGTTAGGCATGAGATTATGATGGTTAAGGGTTAGGGAATGAATGTAGTCAATGAGAGGTCCCCTCAAGTATAGGGAGACGTGGTATGTGTGTGTGTGTGTTCTTGTATTTCTATCTTTGTGAGGAATGATTTGGTTGTTTTTTTTTTACCATCAGTGTGGACATTTTTGCAAAGTGATGACACTTTGGCCAGTCCTCATTTCTTTAGGGTTAAAGTTAGAATTACGCTAATCTTGGGGAAATGGTTAAGGTTAAGTATGTAGTTCTTTTAGGATAGGTTCCAGCATCCTGTGACCACAATTGGGATAAGCAGCTTGGATAATGGATGGATGGATGGATTTTTTTCCCCCACTTTTTCTCCTCAGTTGTACTTGGCCAATTACCCCACTCTTCCAAGCCGTCCCGGTCACTGCTCCACCCCCTCTGCCAATGCGGGGAGGGCTGCAGACTACCACATCTCCACCGATACATGTGGAGTCACCAGCTGCTTCTTTTCACCTGACAGTGAGGAGTTTCGTCAGGGGGACATATACTGTGTGAAAGGATCACACTACCCCCCCCCCGAACAGGTACCCCAACTGACCAGAGGAGGCGCTAGTGTAGCGATCAGGACACATACCCAAATCCGGCTTCCCACCCACAGACACGGCCAATTGTGTCTGTAGGGATGCCTGACCAAGCCGGAGGTAACACGGGGATTTGAACCAGTACGCCCTGTGTTGGTAAGCAACAGAATAGGCCGCCACACTACCCAGACGCCCCGGCATCATGTAGTTCTGACGGTTAAGGTTAGGATTAAGGGCATGGATGTAGTCAATGAGGGGCTCTCACAAAGATAGAAGTACAAAAACATACGTGTGTGTGTGCGTGCATGCGTGCTTGTGCGTGCATGTGTGTGTGTGTGTGCTGCAATGTGTATTTGCTATTCTACATGCACATTTTGATCTAATTGCAGATGATAAAATGCTACTAAGGAATCTTGTTTCAAAGGAATCCAGTGCCTCTAGCAAAAAAAATAGTAACTTACTAATTTGGTCTTTGATATGGATAACTTAACGAACTCTTGAGTTTTCAGTCTTGATTTTATTAACTTTTTTTTTTTACTTTTAAGGCATGTTAGATTGCCTGAGTATGTATACCTGACTTTGACTTGACTTCATATATACCTGCCTATGAGTCGATATGCAGTCTGTAATCCTCACCTAAGACAATGATCTTGTCGTCACCACAAAAACACTCAACAGTTGTGCTTTGCATCAATGACATGTTATAATGTAATAACTTATGTAATAATGTCAAACAGCAACATCAAATATGCCTTGTACTAATGATTGTGTCGATGTAGTAATATAGTAGATGAGCAATATTAAGTATCAGACTGATGCAGCAATGCCTCATAGCCCACAATCCTATGAGTCAGCAGTAGGTCCTGAACAATACGGCCTCATGACTTCCTGTCCCAGGCAGTATAATAGACATCAAGCATGGGATCATAAATTCTCTTCAGCGACGTATTCACCCTGACTCTGCCCTTTTTTCCTTCATCCTTGCTTTCTGCCTGCAGCCAAACACGTGACAGACATGTGACAATTAACTACGTTTGTGTGAGGAGCAAGAGTGATCATTTTATCTCAAGTTGCCAATTTGCCCACTGCCCTACTTTCTTCCTCGTATACACTTTACAAATTTCAGTGTTAAGGGCTAATGCAATTACAGCAGAGCAGTAATACAATGGAGGTCATTTGGTTGGGTGGAATGTTCCAATCAATGGAAATGATTGAAATTCCAGTTTAATCACCGTACAATTTATGCAGTGA
Organism: Lampris incognitus; assembly: GCF_029633865.1. Taxonomy (NCBI): domain Eukaryota; kingdom Metazoa; phylum Chordata; class Actinopteri; order Lampriformes; family Lampridae; genus Lampris; species Lampris incognitus. Next base: position 113,848,782 of record NC_079212.1, read on the forward strand.
GCACATATACTAAACTCCACTGTAGCCTCTTTTGTATTTGATTTTTCAGTTTCATACACTGTGCAATTATGGGAATTCTGACAGACGTAAAAGCAAAAGAAAGCCTTTTCATGTTGCTTTAAATTTTGTTTAACATGCCGATTTTAGTTGACCGAGTTTTTGCAATTGAGTTTTGAACTAACACATTTCTACTGAAAATATTTAAAATGATTATCAAACACAGAGCAGAAGATACTCCATTGCACAACTCATCCTTCACAATCAGCGGTGAACAGCGAGTTCATACTGACCTTAAATCAGGTAGTCCAAACTCAATGCCCAGAGGCACGATAACAAAGTGTGATATTAATATGCTCCAGCGATGAGAGGAACAAGTGAAGCGATGACCAACATCTTCAAGTACGCATCACACACCCTCTACTTGACAAACTCCTGAAATGCACTTGCTTTTTAAAGTAACTGTTAGGAGCCCCTGCAGTGTGTGTTAGTCTGCGTATGCCGTTACTGGATGGGACAACAAGCGCCTTCAGCATTTTCCAGAGCTTGCACTGCTGAGGCATCCCACAGCATCCTAGCCTCTGTCCGATGTCTGGATCATAGCGGGACTGCTCCCTCTCTGCTTATATAACAAAGCTCTAGACATTTACTATGCTGCAGTTGCTGCTTGCGGATCAGACTACTTAGCCGGCTCGGGCTCTCTCTGACTTGCAAATGGACCCGCTGGCCCTCTTCCAATGCAGGTCTCTGTGATGCACGTAGAAAAGAGAAGACGTCAAAGTGGGATATACCTGGGGAAGATGGAGGAAAAGTAGTCTACGACGCTGCTCTCTACCTTCTCTCTCTCTGCGGTACCTGTGTGAGTCTAGTTTGATCGGGCAGTCAGCCATAGAGACATCTTTTGTGCTTCGCACTTGGTGTTCTGGGTCACAGCCAGAGCCAGTGAACTGGACTGAATTGCATTGTCACTGCATGTTTGTAGCTGGCTGCCGACAGGACAGGGGCTCTCTCAGAGGGAATCTGGGACAAGGAAGCTGACTTGGAGGTGTCCACTCGAAGACGACAGGGTCAGTGACGGTGACAGCATGGGTTTACGTGCACTATTCTCAACTAATCTTTGATGTGGGAATCAAAGACTGCGAATGCGATTGCCCCACTCTGTGTCGAGAGGCCGGATATGTCAAGATCATTCACAGAATCAAATTTCAAGGCAGATTTTGTAAAAACCAAGGGTGGATGATGAACATTAAACAGGCCCTGATGAACTATAGCAGGGGCCAACAGCTATGAAACAAAAGGGCTCCAGGCATGATATTTGACACATCATCAGGTGGCGTGATGATGTGCCACATATCCCCTTGTACATTTGAGCAAGATGCCTCATCATAAAACTGCTCCGCAGGATGAATATAATTCACAGTAGAGAGATTACAGGTTTAGGCATGTTGGAAATTAGCCCTGCTTATTCTTGGTTGAGTCACAGAGGGAAGATCAGGGAGGATTACAGTTCTAGTTGCAAGTGAAGGACATGCAATATATATATATATATATATATATTTACATAAATTATTATATATTTCACGTGCTCACAAGCACACACTAACATACAAGCACACTCCCATGCACACACAAACACACACAGTACCACACTCACTGAAAATGCACTCACAAAGTTGGGCCTGTCACTGAAGGACACAAAATGTTATCTCCAAGTTCCTTCACGTGAGGATAAACATATTTGCATCCTAATTAAACCTGACAAGATAACAAAGATGCTGTGTGCTCAAAGGGACAAGAAGGTTAAGTGAGCAATTGATGACAAAGTTTCACATCTCTCATTCCTCACTCACTCGAAGATGCAGGCTCTGTATTATTTGATTAACCTATTGCCGCATGCTCACTCCAACAAACGCATGAAGAGAGGAAAAGAGTGAGAGAGAGCGAGAGAGACAGACAGACAGACAGACAGAAAGACAGACAGAGAGACAGCTGGGTGTGTCACAAAAGGCAGTTATTTAAAAGTAATTGCTCTCTTTATGTGCCCTCCAGTGACTAATTTGTAGTAGTGCAGTCAGTTCTGCAGAGCGCTGCATGCCACAGAGCAGCCATCCTGACCTACTGAGTCCTCTTCATTGGGAGGACTGGTGCAAGTGCTTTTGCAGACCTCCTAATTTAGGAGGAGGTCCACCAGCAGAGATATCCTGCCAAAGTCCCTATAATTAGGTTTTCCCAATTTCCAAACTGGAAAAACCTAATTATCCCCCCTCTCCGAAACTCATCTAATGACCTTGTTTTGGCAGTTGATATATAACAACTGTTTCCATTGATGGAAGGAGATTTAAATGAGAATATTCCTATTAATCATGATTACATGATGTGAAGTATTGCAAAATAATCTTGAGAAGGCTTTAAAAGTTTTCCCGTTTTTCCTGCACAAATGTTATTGGCATCTGAAAGGAGTCACACCACTGATCTAGGGCATGGTTTGAACAAAAGCTGTATTGTCAAAAAGAAAGATTTAGAGGAATGTGTAAATCATCTGTTTATTGAGATCCCCTGACCACTGATGAAAAAAAAAATGTGGTAGGACAGAGCCTATTTTAAAATGCACGTCATATCTATTAAGCAACCAACAAAAATATGCTATATTCGCGTGGCAAAGCATGCATGGTTATTCCATGAAATGAACAATTCTGCAAATATGCAAATAAATTCATGCAAACACGTGCACACATACGTGTGCGCACGAACACACACACACACACAAACACACACAGAAGAAGACAAGAATACAGAAACATATCCCTCTACACAAGGCTGCATGAGATTATTTAGAGAAATATAGAGTTGGACAGCATCAGCCAAGACATGGCTTAGTCACGGGAAACAGGAATAACAGTGGATTAAACAGTAAACACGTGCACAAAGCAAAAGATGCTTACAGCAAGCCTAACCAACGCTTTCACAGCTTGAGTTCAGTTTGCCTCCTCCAGATCTTTCTTCCCTCACCTGATGGATGTAAACTTGGCAAAGCTTCTGTGCAAAATGTTTGGGGGAAAAAATGGACACTTACCAGAGGAGAGTGAGTCCTGGCTTCAAATCAAGCGATATGCAAGGAGACTGGGTGGGATACCTCCAATAATACTCGAGAGACCAACCACTACTCCAATGCACTCTGATGGATGGACCACAGCCCAGTCACGTCCGGGCTTCTTATCTCATCTTCTCCTCCTCCTCCAGATTAATCCATTGACTCTTGCATTCTCTCACACTCACTCACTCACTCACTCTCTCTCTCTCTCTCTCTCTCTCTCTCTCTCTCTCACTCACTCACTCACTCACTCACTCTGTCTTCATCGCTTTCCCTCGATCTTTCGCTCTCTCCTAAAAACAATCACATGTACAACATCGCAAAAGCAGATGTCCATGCACCAGAAACAGAGGGCTAGTGTTGACCAATGGTGGTCTATAAATAGGCTCTTTGAGTCTATCAGTGTCTCTTCCTATGATGCTGAAGAGCCTGGAGGGCTTGGAGAGAGGGAGTAAACCAGACCAGTCGCCATCACTCTCCAGGCAGCTTTAATTTTCCTTCCTTACACCAACAAGATTCTGCCTATCAGTTTCATCTTCCCGATCCTCTTCGATCGAGGGGTGTGATCTGAGCTATGCTGGTAGCATAATTCTCCATGACTAAGCAAAACATCACAAATGCTTCTGAAAACAGGAAATTTTTATTTCATACTTTATTGTGATGAGCTGCATGGTGGCTTATTGGTAAGTCAAACCATTCTATGATTTAAAGGTGTGATGAGGTTCAGGCATTCTTCTACTACTACATACATACATACTGTACATAGCATGTATGTAGTAGTATGTAGTAGTTATTTTCTGAACCATCCAACATCTATCATATAAAGCAACTCCAACAATCAGTGAATTCAAATTTTCTTTTCTTTCAGTGTCTGTCCACAATTTTTGATAAGGCTGAAAGCAACAGTTGGGAATAGTCTCAATGTGTGCAGACCACTGTTTACCAAGGACCTGTTTTGTCCAAACTGTTTAAACACACAGACACACACTCACACACACACACACACACACACACACACACACACAAACGTACATAATATGAATATATGAGAGGCTCCTTGCAGACAGTCAAGACTCATTACCCTGATTACCCTTGCCTCCAAATCATTGTTCTTACATCCATGGTATCTGTGGTAACCACACCCACCCAACTGAAAAAGGTCATAGGTTGAATCTCTCCAAGAGCCATTTGTTCTGTTAAAGCGTCCTTATGCAGGATACAAAGCCTGAAAAAAGACACAATTTAATTATGATTAGCTAGCACATGAGCGACCATGACTAGCATTTGTCTTGTCCATGATATTATTCTTTTCATGATGAGAGATTATGTTCATTATTGGCCATTGCTCAGTGTGCAAAAAGACCGGTTACACTTGCCAGCTCCTCAATGTAAATATGAAGACAGCTTTTGTTAGTAAAGCAAATGCATGGTCATATAAATTTCCTTGAATAAACAAAAGTAAATATAACAAACAAACAAGGATAAGTAGGGCTACCGTCTTTACAGTATCATTTTATGGAATCCTTGTGGCATTGATTTGGTGGTACTTCTCTTGGATCGCCACCTTGCCATGGTGGAGAAGCTGGCATGTACTAATGATCCCAAGAGCTATGCTGTCCAGAGCTTGGCTCCTGGTAGGGTCACCCAAGGTGGATGGTCACGGGGCGGGGGGGGTCCAGATGAAGCGCAATCCAACAAAGACCTCAACGATGGAACTGACAGAAGACAATGCCAGAGAAGGTGGATAAAGGTTGCACCAGATGGTGGTCCCTAATCATCTTGGTTCTCCATGCCATTGGATTCCGGCCACCCTCTGCCAAGGACCATGTAGTGTCTGCAGGCACATCAGCCTCTCCACGTAAAAAGCTGCCACAAGGACCTAGAAGGAGGACAGTGATGCTCGACCCCGAGTGACTGCTGATGATGATGATTTGGCGGCAGGCAGAAACAAGCGCTACCAATCTGACCACCACGGAACACCTGTATTGTGTCTGTTTATAAGTCCTGTTTATAAGTCCACCATAATACTAGTTCTCAAAGAGGTACTGGAATGGGATCACAGGCCTGAATTCTGACTACAGACCTGTTTTTTTTCTGAGCTATGTGATAATGAAGACTACTGAGAGACTATCTCAGTGCCTGCAGTCATGGCAGGATTTCATTCTACAGCACCTTGACAATCCAGAGCCCTACACCAGAATACAGTTCGTGGATGATCTGCATCCAACACCATCAGACCAGAGGCTAAGCATCTGTCAGTGGGGGAACACATACAAAACAAACACATCCTTCATCTTTCAAAAAAGAGCCATAAGAATTGTAAACAAAACCACTTACAGAGAGCCTACAAACCCACTCTTTCTCAAACTGAAACCATTAAAATTTAAGGATTTGGTTGACTTAAAAACGATTCAAATCATGTACAGAGTAAAAAATCAGCAGTTACCAAACAGTGTCCAAAACTTGTTCCAAAGCAGGGAGAGTAAACACGATCTCAGAGGAATATGTATATTCAAAAAACAATTTGTGAGAACAAATGCAAAACGTCATTGTATAACCATCAAAGTAGTTAATCTATGGAACAACCGAAGAAAAGAAATGAAGATGTGTAAATCATTATGTAAGTTTAAACAACTCCTTAAAAATAACATATTGAACAGATATAGGATGGATGAACAAAGAGGTGGACTGGAAAAACATGACGTGATACATGACGTGTAAGGTGCTTGTTTGACTTATTTTGATTTCTATGCATTGGTCTTTCTTTTTTTTTTTCACTTTTGTTTTGTTTTGGTTTGATTTGATTATGTATAAAAAAGGGGTGGGACCAGAAAAGTTCTTTACTTCATCCTACGCCCTTTTTGAACATGGACTAGTTATTACTTAGTAATTACTTGTGTTGCTACAGAGTTTGCAAAATATGTTCACTGTTATTTCCATTTGTTTTTGTATATGTGCCTATATATTTGTTATTTTAACATGTTCAAAATAAAAAGCAATCATCATCTACCTGATCCAGCCCATCATACATCAGCTATCTGTCAGTGACTCATCAAACCCCTTGACATATGGGAGAATACATGTAACGCTGGGTAAGCACACATCAGACTCACTAACCTTTACTGGTGGCTTGTGCAGGAATCAGCTGGTACTTCCTGATGTGATATTACAACAATATTTTCATCCTGATTCTAAACATTTGTGCAATTTGATATTCAGAATTTTTAAGGCTCTATCCTCTCTTATCTACAGTAACATGAAAACTGCAATAATCTAAAGAAAATGTAAAAAAAACGCATTTATCTTAAACCCTATATGTTACTAAAGCATAAAACATGAGTATGTTGCCCTGCGTTAACATTCAAACAATTCAAATCAAAACTTCAGAGACATAGGTATACTTACATCAAACTTCATCAGAGCATCTATCAAATTTGCATCAAAATTGAGATTGAGCAGTGCCATTAAAATCACCACAGATTTGTGTGGTGATTTTGCACTGAATTGATTTTTCACCCCACCTCTAGTACTGGCACACCAAAAGGATGTGTGCAGCCTCCACATCTCTACTCAGTGTGCACCAATAACTGCATCTCCAAGGTACCCCCCCCCCCCCCACACACACACACACATACGCATTGGTGATGAGCATACAGACGGAGGTCAGACAGCTAGCCAGACATTGGGGATAGTTGTTGACTTTACCCCTCCACTTTGAATCTGTTTACAATGAACCTTCCTGTATTTACATATACACTCACCGGCCACTTTATTAGGCACACCTGTCCAACTGCTCGTTAACGCAAATTTCTAATCAGCCAATCACATGGCAGCAACTCAATGCATTTAGGCATGTAGACATGGTCAAGACGATCTGCTGCAGTTCAAACCGAGCATCAGAATGGGGAAGAAAGGTGATTTAAGTGACTTTGAACGTGGCATGGTTGTTGGTGCCAGACGGGCTGGTCTGAGTATTTCAGAAACTGCTGATCTACTGGGATTTTCACGCACAACCATCTCTAGGGTTTACAGAGAATGGTCCGAAAAAGAGAGAATATCCGGTGAGCGGCAGTTCTGTGGGCGAAAATGCCTTGTTGATGCCAGAGGTCGGAGGAGAATGGCCAGACTGGTTCGAGCTGATAGAAAGGCAACAGTAACCCAAATAACCACTCATTACAAACGAGGTATGCAGAAGAGCATCTCTGAACGCACAACACGTCGAACCTTGAGGCAGATGGGCTACAGCAGCAGAAGACCACACCGGGTGCCACTCCTGTCAGCTAAGAACAGGAAACTGAGGCTACAATTTGCACAGGCTCACCAAAATTGGACAATAGAAGATTGGAAAAACGTTGCCTGGTCTGATGAGTCTCGATTGCTGCTGCGACATTCGGATGGTAGGGTCAGAATTTGGCGTCAACAACATGAAAGCATGGATCCATCCTGCCTTGTATCAACGGTTCAGGCTGGTGGTGGTGGTGTAATGGTGTGGGGGATATTTTCTTGGCACACTTTGGGCCCCTTAGTACCAATTGAGCATCGTGTCAACGCCACAGCCTACCTGAGTATTGTTGCTGACCATGTCCATCCCTTTATGACCACAGTGTTCCCATCTTCTGATGGCTACTTCCAGCAGGATAACGCGCCATGTCATAAAGCTCGAATCATCTCAGACTGGTTTCTTGAACATGACAATGAGTTCACTGTACTCAAATGGCCTCCACAGTCACCAGATCTCAATCTAATAGAGCACCTTTGAGATGTGGTGGACGGGGAGATTCGCATCATGGATGTGCAGCCGACAAATCTGCAGCAACTGCGTGATGCTATCATGTCAATATGGACCAAACTCTCTGAGGAATGTTTCCAGTACCTTGTTGAATCTATGCCACGAAGGATTAAGGCAGTTCTGAATGCAAAAGGGGGTCCAACCCGGTACTAGCAAGGTGTACCTAATAAAGTGGCCAGTGAGTGTATGTGTGTGTGTTTTATCAATCAGGGAGGGAAGCTGGTGACTGTCTCTCTGGCAGTGTCTGCATAAAATCAGGAAAGTGTGTGAAAGACAATGGATTGTCTCTAAAAAATGAAAATCAAGAATGTGTTGACAAACTGGTTGCATGTATAATGAATTCACACTGGGTGCATCACCGCAGCTCCTATGACAGGGCACCCTCTATCTAGACTGCCTCATCCTTTTCATTTAGAGCAGTGTTTGTTGGCAAAGAGAGGACACTTTTAGCTTGGATATATGCGTTTTCTTTGGATATATGTGTTCTTAGTTAGGATATATATGTTCTAGTTAGGATATATGTGTTCTTAGTTAGGATATACATGTTCTAGTTTGGATATACTATGTGTTCTTAGTTTGGATATATGTGTTTTTGTAATTTTTGGATATGTATTTTTGTCGTTTGTGTAGCACTGCTGTGGGCTGGGGGAAACGATATTTCATTTTGTTTCATTTCATTTACGCAAGTACATGAAGTGAAATGACAAATAAAGTGTTCCTGATTCCTGAATACGATCCACCATATTTACCTTCCACTAGCCAGTTAACTGCCACTAGTTCACAAACCCGTCTATGCCAGAATGTGGGCATAGTAGTCCAAAATGGATGCAGATATCTAGCTGACCTATTCCCCACTAAGTCACTGTGCTTACTTAAGCCCCTCCTAAAGGTCCAAGACCTCCTGAGAACGTGAGTAATCCACTGAGCAAACAAGGCCAGACTGTGCTCATCATAACAAACACCTTGTAAGGAAGTGAGAAGTCTTCAGCAGTCCTCGGGCTCGAGTGTTTTATCGTGTTTCATATTGCTGCTGTTTGTGCTTATGATGATGCAAAAGTGCTGCGATAGGAGATTCTTTTTTTTCTGACCCATTGTCTGTTATTTTTCTTTGTTGTGGGAGGGAAAGCACCAGTGAGGAGTGTGTAAATATGCTACAATACATTTGTGGTGACAGAGTTTTCTACAGAGGCAGTTTACCCCGAAGTGAAAAGAGCAGTGATGTCAAACCCACTATATGACCCTCCATGTGAAAATGTCAAACAAGCTTGAGAGGAAGAATCCCCTCCAATGTCGAAACACTACTAGCAATAGAATCTTTATTACAATTGAGGAGTTGATTTGTCTGGTCTAAGAAACTAAATATTAACAGGCCTAGGGTCAACTCCATTTATATCCAACTATATTATATATTACATGCATTCATGCAAACAATTTAAACAATAAAATGAAACATTTTTGGAAATAACTTTTGCATTGGCATGCCAAAGTTTTGCTGTGGAACACAATCATAGTTAAGCAGCACAAAAGCTAACAACTTTTTTTTCCCCCATTACGTCGATTCAGGGCATCCATACAAATTTAGGCTCTGACTATATTTTAAAAAAAAAAAGAAATTTCAACCCCAAATATGGTGTTTTATATATGGTCTGCCCAGTCTGTTGTGCCATTGTACTTATCTTTACAATGAGAAAACTGCTCATGACAGTGTAGGCTCCTACTGAAGCTGATGCTCTCATTGCCTTTATCATCACTTTTAAAGAAATAGTTCATCCCTATTTTATACCTGACACTCACGTAATAGATACATTTAGATAAATTTCATTTTCACAGTCATCCATCCGGTTTTTTATGCAGCTTTGTCTTGCCTTCTAGAGTTTAATGCAATTAATGAGGGACAAATCCCCAATCCTTATTCAGTGTAAAAAAAAAAAACAGTTCACAAAATGTACAGTCATTTTCAGTGGCAGCTAGTGCATTTTTCACTGGGGGGGGCTTTACCAAAAATCAAGCAAATATCTACTAAGTTCTCACACCAGAGTATTTGTGACAATAAGTATTGTAATACCCGCAACCACCTTACCCATTATTAGAGCCAATACGCACCCGCTTAATTATGCATTAATTAACCACCTGAACCCGATCCCACCAACAAACCTCCAAATTAAGCCCAGGCAAGCAAAGTGAGCAGCGTTGTACTATTTTTTTTTTTTTTTTTGGCTGTTTGTCCAGCATAATACTCTGACTGCAAGGCATAGCCTATTGTATCTTAGCCTAATAGCGTCTGGGTCTACGCTACTAAATAAACAGACAAATTGTTCCAAACAGCGTTCTTTATTGTTGAATAGCAGCAAAACAAGTAATCCTTCATTAAAGACATGGACGGACATGGACGGACACTCTCTCTCTCTCTCTCTCTCTCTCTCTCTCTCTCTCTCTCTCTCTCTCTCTCTCTCTCTCTCTCCTCTCTCTCTCTCTCTCTCTCTCTCTCTCTCTCTCTCTCTCTCTCTCTCTCTCTCTCTCTCTCTCTCTCTCTCTCTCTCTCTCTCTCACACACACATACACACACACAAGCCTCTTCTTTCTGACCAAACATTTTTTTTGCCGGTGTAAGGGAAAAAACTTGTAAGTGAAGCCTCAACACTATAAAACACATGCATTGACCGAAACCATGATATAAAGTTGCTTTGTGTGTTTTTGTTTGTTTGGGAGAGAGAAGGTGGACTAGTAATGCACAGCCTAGCCTTTTGCACGCAATGTTTCTGTAAGCTATATAGAACTTACTCAGAGTGCTGCTTTGTCACTTTTTGACCCACCCAAACCCATGACATTTTCTAGTAAGCTAACCCAGGTCATCACTATGGTACAGTATTTTCAATTGAGTCACAAGATTAAACAGTGCCTTAGTGGCCTTAGTTGAAATGCAGTGTATTCATCCCACAAAACTACATTTTATAAATTGCTTTGGGATATAAATCGCAGGACTAGCCACACAGTTAAAAAAAACAAACAAACAAACAAACAGCTATTTATAGTCCATAAAATACGGTAAGTTTTTTTCAGTGAAGGTCTAGGAAGTGGGGAGTGGTGGTGCAGCAATCTAGCACTTTCAATTGGCCAGCCGCCACTGGTAATTTTTATTGCTAATTTCTTCTTAGTGTTTGCTTTGCCATAGCAAAGTGACCCCTAATGCTTGTAGGCTGTATTGCATAAAGTAGCATGGTTGGAGACTACCATAAAAAAACAGTATATTTACATCAAAGTACACCAAAATTACTACTCAAATTAGTTATAGCAGACTGATGTAACAACATGTTAGCTTTGGCTGAAATATGGAGCGTTTTTTGCACTGAACGAATATTGTGGATTTTTCCCCCTATACAGAATAGATATATACATATATTTATACACACACACACACACACACACACACACACACACACATATATATATATATAGTTAAGGTCAAAATTATTAGCCTCCAAGGAACTATGGAACATTTCCCTAAAATTCTGCCAAATGTTTGCATCATTCATAAAACTTTACATCGAAAAACATTCATCAATGTTAAGGCCCCTATTTAGTACATTTTGGAATGTAAAATAAATCTTCAGGTTTGCTTTATACCAAATGTAGTGAAAATTGAGGTGGTCGAAATTATTAGCCCCCATGTGATTTTTTGCTTTCAAAACACACCTGAGTAATCAATCAGCTTTCAAACCACACCTGAGCAATCAATCAGCATTGAACTTTACTTGAGGGACTCCAATGAACAGAGCTAGTGGCAGTTGAACACTTGATTGAGAGGGACTACTCTTAAATTATTGTTAAGAAGTAATTTCATCGTGGCAAAAAGTAAAGAAATCAGTCTGGAACTCAGAAAGAAGATAGTGGATGCTCATCTTAAGGGGGAAGGCTATACTGCCATTTCCAAGCGTTTCACAGCGTCTAGAACAGCTGTGCGTTGCATCATTACAAAGCATAAGGAGACAAATTCTGTAAGAAACAAATCTGGGCGTGGTCAAAAGTGCAAAATTTCAAAAACTTTGGAGAGGAAAATAGTCAGAGACGTCAACAACAATCCCCGGATCTCTGCCAAGATGATTGTTGCTGAACTGGCCTCTTCTGGACTTGATGTTTCAAGGAAGACTGTTGTGAGTGCTCTTCATTGTGGTGGACTTCGAGATCATCGTCCAAGAAAAACTCCATTGCTCACACAGTGGCACATCAAAGCCAAACTGAAGTTTGCCCAGGAACATTTGAAACATGGGCATGAGTTTTGGAAGTCTGTCCTTTGGTCTGATGAGACTAAAGTTGAGCTGTTTGGGCACATGGATGTTGCTTTTGTTTGGCGAAGGAATGGAGAGGCCTTCAACCCTAAAGACACAGTTGCCACAGTTAAACATGGTGGTGGGAGCATAATGCTGTGGGGCTGTTTTGCTGCTTCAGGCACAGGGAACCTTGTTCGGGTGCATGGGATCATGAAGAAAGAAGGTTATGTTGACATTTTGAAGGATAATGTAAAGAAATCTGCTGCCAGTCTAGCTTTAGGTTGCTGCTGGGTCTTCCAGCAAGACAATGACCCAAAACATACATCCAAGTTTGTCCAAAACTTTTTGAAGGACACCAAAATCAAGGTCCTGGAGTGGCCCTCTCAGAGCCCAGATCTCAATCCTATTGATAATCTGTGGCGGGAGCTCAAGGTTGATGACCATGCTCGAAAACCATGCAATTTGGATGAGCTGGAACAATTTGCCATGGAAGAATGGGCTAAGATCCCTCAAGAGACATGTGCCAACCTAGTTAGGAACTACCACAAGAGGTTGTTGTCAGTTGTGAGTCAGAAAGGTTACACTATTGATTATTAATTGTCAGAGGGCTAATAATTTTGGCCTTGTCATTTTTTTTTTTTTTGTTTCAATTCCGCGCATCAGTAAAATATCTTAATCAAGCTTAGTGGAGATTTTGTCTTGGTTTTTTTGGAAGCAATTAAACTATAAACACTTTTGGTTATGGTCATTTCCATGGAAAAGTTAAGGGTTTTGTTTGATTTCATAAAGGGAGCTAATAATTTTGATCTTAACTGTATATATATATATATATATATATATATATATATATATATATATATATATATAAAGCAAGAGTGTTTGTTTGTATGTCCACTTAAAACTCCAGAAATACTCATTGTAGAACAAAAAGAAAGGTATTGTAACGAGCACTAGTTAACATTGTCAGCCGCGGTGCATTTCTGGCTCAGCACTGTGTGTTTATTCATTCCACCATCTTGGATCACATACCTCACTACTCCAATCTCACGGGACTTGCCGATGTCACTATTCTATGGCAAGCTGTAAGATACAAAGGTTATGCTGAATAGCATGTCAGAATGTTACATATCCCTTTTTCCGAAAAGTGCTGCCTTACATGCTACCAGAACAATCCTATTGGTGTAACGTTTTTGAAATACAGAACAATGCCTTTGTCACCACAACACATGCTTATTGTAGAACATTAAGCTGGGACAACATAAATTCCACATCACATATGTATATTATTTGGTCGATGCAATGCTGGTAGCTTGAACCTGCGTAACAAATGGAAAACGTCTCTGTTATAACTTCAACAGAGGAATGATGTGCCCTGTATGAACATTCAGTAGGCGGGAGGTACTGGATCTCATCAAGTCATCAAGGTGCAATAACTCTGTGATGACAGATAAGGAAGACAAAGTATGAACAGGTAGGATCACTACAGGTTAGTGCATTCACAGGAATATGAACAGGTAAGTGCAATAACATTACAGGTAAGTGCATTCACGTGAATATGAACAGGTAAGTACAATACATTACAGGTAATGCATTCACCTGAATTTTTTTTCTTTGTTTTCATAGGGCAGCAACCCGCCTACACCCTTTATAAATGCTCACCAATCAAGAACTTGCCTTGGTTTGATAGTGCAACCTGATCGTGTGGTATAGCCAAGCTGCTGTCCGTTTGGCTGACTGTCCAGGTCTGAGGGTTCAGCAGGTTCCTGCTGACGAACCTGTGTGTTGCTGGTGCTGGGCTCCGTCTGCTGGGTGTCTGTTGCACTTGCATCTTCTTTGTTTTCGCAGAGGTGTCGGCGGTTGCATCGATAGGTCTGTCCTTCTCTAATTTTGATGTGGTAACTTCTGTGTCTGCAGGCTGTGTTACCATTGCAGGTTTCCAGGATCCATCTTCCTGCTGGAAACAAATTGGTGCACCTATGGGCAGGTGGGGCAGAGGTCTGGCAGATCTGTTATAGTATACCTGTTGGTGGTGTTGGCATACCTCTCTCCTCTCGCGTACAGTCTGCTGGCATGTGACCTGTGGCTGCAGTTGTTTTGCCATTGCTGGCAGGATCAAACACAGCCTCCGACTCATTAGAAGCTGTGCTGGTGATTTCAGGTTGTCTACAGGTGTGTTGCGATACTCCAGTAGACTCAGTTAGAGGTCTTTGTTCTCGGCTCTGGCTTTGTCCAGTATATGTTTGGCTGTCTGGACAGTGTTTTCTGCAAGGCCGTTGCTCTGTGGGTAATGGGGGCTTGTGGTGGTGTGAGTGAAACCCCTTGTCTCGGAGGAGTGCCGAAACTCACCTGAACTGTAGCACGGTCCATTGTCACTGATGACAGACTCAGCGATGCCATGTCGAGCCATTGCTGGCTTGAGTTTGTTGATGACAGCTGATGAAGTATAGCCGTATAGTCTCTCGAACTCAAAAAAACCTGCTATAATAGTCCACTATAACAAGGTAGTCCTGTGAGTTCCATGTGAATAAGTCTGTGCCTATCACTTGCCATGGTCTCTCAGGTATGGCATGTGATAGCATGGGTTCTTTTGGGTTTGTGCTGCGTCGCTTCTGGCATATGCTGCAGGCTTCCACTACCCCCTCAATCTGTTTTCCCATGCCAGGCCAAAACAAGAGATCCCTCGCTCGGATTTTGCTTTTTTCCACACCCATGTGACCGGCGTGTATGCACTCCATCAAGTTCGCCCTGAGCTTAAGGGACGGTGATTTTCTCACCTTTAAACAAGATGCCGTCCATTTCAGAAAGTTCGTCTCTCTGATTCCAGTATTCCTGCATGCTGGGTGGGCTTTTTTTTTTTTTTTTGCGTCAGGCCAGCCAGCCAGTGTGGCTTTTCTCAGTGCGGCAAGCTGTGGATCTTGTGTTGTTGCCTATTCGATTTCTGTCAGTCTCTTGTCACTCACAGGGACACTGCTGAGGACTGTGTGCACCTGGGCCTCCATATTTTTGTGCAGGGCATTATCGTGGTACTCGATCGACTTTCGTGACAGTGTGTCAGCCACCGGTATCTCTTTTCTGGGGCAGTGGAGGATGTGAATGTCATATTTTTGTAGTTGCAAGATCATCCTCTGGAGCCATGGTGGCGCTGCTGCCAGTGGTTTTTCAAGTATTGCTTCCAATCGTTTGTGGTCTGATTCCACAATCACTCTCCGGCCATACATATACTCATGGAACCGTTTACAACCAAAGAGTACTGCACAGAGCTCCTTCTCTAGTTGTGCATAATTATTTTCTGTGCTGTTAAGTGATTTGGACACATAGGCAATTGGCTTGCCGGCCTAGAGCATGACAGTGCCAAGGGCACTTTTGAAAGCATCTACTTAGAGCCGTAGCTCTTTTTGGGATGTATGTGAGTACTGGGCCTGGGTGTTGCGTTATCAGCTCTTTCATCTGTTGGAATGCTCTGTCATGATCGGCATCCCGTGCAAATTCACTGTCCTGTTTTAGCAGTTTTTGTAGTGGTGCATTTACCTCGGAAAGATGTGGAGCAAACCTGGCCAGGTAGGTGACCATCCCGAGGACTGTTTCAAGCCCTGCCTTGTTCGATGTTGGTTGCATCTTTCTGACTACCTTCACCTTATGTGGGTCTGGTTTTATGCTTTCGCTCGAGAGTGTATGTCCGAAGTAGCTGACCTCCGGCACGCGAATGCGGCATTTGTCACCCCTCTCTCCCTTGTGTGTTTCAACATAGCCCTGAGGCACTGGTCATGTTCCTGTTCAGTTTTGCCAAACACCAGTATTTCATCGACTATGGCTGCTACGCCATCAAGGCCTTCATATGTTTCATCCATGCGCCTCTGGAACTCATCTCGAGCTGAAATAATGCCAAATGGCAGTCTGAGAAAGCGGTATCTGCTGAACACTGTGTTGAATGTGGTCAACAGTGATGAATCAGTACTTAATGTTATGTCCCAATAGCCTGACCTAACATCTAAAACACTAAAAAATTGTGCTCCAGCAAGCTTCATGGTGACAGACTCTAAAGTAAGAAGAGGGTACTGAGGTCTTTGTATCACCTTGTTAAGGGATCTGGGGACTAAAGACGTCTTGGGCTTTTCAACTGCAACATGTGCGTTCACCCTTTCTGTGGGTTCCGTGACATTGCAGATTATGTTATTTTTCTCCACACCGTCGAGCTTGTCCTTTAGTGTGCTGCGTAGCGCAATGGGAATCCTGCGTGGTGGGCACACTACGGGCGTTGCGTCTGAGGTGACACGAAAGGTGCACTGGCCTTGAAATTCGCCTATGCCTTGAAATACGTCTGCGTACTCCTCCAGTATACTCTGTGAGCCAATGTCTGTTCCTTCATTTTCCTCATTCACAGCCACCGCTATTTTGACTAAGTTTAGATCACGACATGTTTTCATTGCTAGGACCGGCAGAGCATTGGTGTCGACAATGTAGAAATCTAGCAACCTTGAGCTGTCCTTATATCGACAGTTTAACTGGCATGTGCCTTTCACGCTCAGTCTCGGACCATTTCCTTGCTGTTTGGGTAGCCGCAGCCTTTTACCAACACTTTTACTTCTGTTACAAATTGCTCAAACAATTCGCGTTCACCCTGCATATTTTCATGGAATTTATATCTGGCATAAATGGGGTTAGCCTTTGGTGTAATATACTCTGCGTACTAACAAGCTTCGACCAGCCGGAAAGAGGAAAAGTGTTTTTGCTTTGCTTGAGAAACCAAAACAAACCTGGCATTGTGAAAAATTCGCCTCGGATCTCGCAGCGAGTCTTCTCAGCTTGTTGTTGGTACGTTTGGCACTATGGACTCAGAATGCCTAAACTGCTGTAAATATCTACAGGAAATTACTATGCTCCAGGCGAAGATTTTTACACTGGAAACTGAGAAAGGACTACATGAGACACTCCCCATAACATCCAGTGATAAGACGGCTAAGTCTGGGGCTAGTAACCAGAATGCTCACGCTACCACTTATCAAAGCAGTACTAACCAGGATGCTGACACTAATATGCTACACCTAGATGATACAGTGTCCTTCCCGAAACTTGCTAAAATGGGACTCGAACAGACAGATTCCACTGCCATCTGGCATACACTTGGTGCTAAGCCAAAGGGCAACTACAAAATGAGAAAAATGAATGGTAACGTTACCAGGGGAAATGCAACATCGCCAGATATATAACTCAAAAATAGATATCAATCACTGCCTGAACTAAATGAGAACAAGCTGGAAAGCATTTTGAGGGATGGGAAATTCAGGAATGGTAAACTGGGAAGAAATAATGATTTTGTTCACAAAGGAAAATGTGGAATTGACACTGGCACACAGAAAGGGCACGAGGCCCACAGAGACAAAGAATCTGAGCCAGAGGTGAAGAAGGAGGATATACTCCTTGTGGGAGATAGCGCTATCAGTGATGTAAACAATGACAGGATCATCACATGCAGCTATCTAAGTGTCCTGGTCAGTGATACAACTGGACTCTTTTCCCAGGTACTGTCTAACCACCCAGGAATCAAATACGTTCTTGTATACATGTGGGAGCCACTGACATCAGCAAAGGGGAATCAGAACTGCTAAAACAAGATTTTTCTAAGCTTTTTAACATACTTGATGAGCTAGAAATGCAATCATTTATCAGTGGGCCTCTTCCAACTATTGACAGAAAGATAAATAAGTTCAGCCGCCTACTTGCACTGAATATGTGGCTCTCTAATGCCTGCGAGTCTCAAGGGATACATTTCATTGATAATTTCAACTTGTTTTGGGAGCGTAGTGACCTCTTCAAGGGAAAGGGTCCCCATCTAAATGGATGTGGACTCAGATGGCTGACAGACAATTTTCTACACTGTCTGTGGCACCAAGCAACTTCCTGCCCTACTTTCCGCCAAAGAAGGGCTCCACTGCAGCAACAGTGCCAGCTCCAGGGTGACAACAGTGACCCTGTTCTACCTGCCCTCTCTGTGGACCCTACTCTCCGCCAGCGAAGGGCCTCACCACAAAAAGAGTGCCAGCTCCATGGTGACAATAGTGACCCAGCTCCACCTGCCCTCTCTATGGACCTGCCCCCTTCCACACTCCCCCCTCGGTCTTCGACTCCCCCACCTCCATCCCCACTCCTTTCTGACTCTCCAGCATCCATTTCCTCCCCTCTCTCTCTTTTTAGGTTCACAAGCCAGATGGAGGATTTGATTAAGTCTGGGATCATAATGATCCCACTCACCCCCAGCATGGCCAGGTCACGGGTGTTGCCATCAGCTATACCTCACCAACCAACACCCTCCCGGCGCACCTGCCCCCCCACGCCCTCCCCAGCACACCACCCCCTCTTCCTCAACCCCCCTGAGCTCAACCACCTTGTCCACCTCAGACTTCACCCACACTACTGGCTTCTAAGGCATTGGACAGCACACGAATGATGGATGCTATCAGCGTCAGCAGCAACTAGGACACCCTGGGCCTCTGCTGTTCCAGAACTGTTATTCAGAAATCAACTTATCCATAGTTTTCACATGACATTATATTCATATTCGAACGCCCACCTGGCGGACAAAACACTTCCCAAACAGCAGCATTATTGACCCATCCAGAACGAAAATACATACATATATGTAAACATCGCCAAAATTGAGCTCTGGCAGGAACTTCGCTGTTTTTAGAGGCTGAAATACTGTGGCAGGTGCTGTATATGGATCGCAAGCACCCAAAACTTGTAGTTTGTTAATATATCTTTGTTTTTCTTCTTTCATAAGGTGATCCAAATAGTCGTTGCTTGGAACAGCTGGAAAATTGACAGGTCTGTGCTGCTGCTTTAGGAAATTTCCACTGTTAGCCACCATGCTGGAACTTTGTTTTGCCCGCCAGGGCTCCACGTCAGTCACGTGACTGAACACTATGGATAGTATGCTAATGCCCTGGGAGAGAATATCCTTCCAAAATACTATAGTTACAGTCTCAAGACTAAGATTAGGTAAGCGGGTCACAGTAAAATCTTTCAATCCTACAAATCTGATTCACATTCCCTGTAAACCAAGTATCTTAGACCCGGTTTCAACAAACCTAAACCTAGCCCGATTTAATATTAGGTCCCTGTGTAACAAGTCACTTCTAATCAATGATTTTATAACTTCGTACAAGCTTGATTTTATGTTTTTAACAAGAGATTTGGTTGGACACCAAGAATGGGAATGCTATCCTTATTGAATCCACCCCAGCAAATTTCATATTTGAGTTTGAAGCACAACAGAACAAAAAAGGAGGGGGTGTTTGTGCCTTTAGAGATAGGTTCCTTTGTAAGAAGCTGACATTTGGAGAGTTCTCATCTTTTGAATATGTGTCATTTAAAATGGAAATGAAATGCTCTCCATGTATTCTATGTATAGTCATATACAGGCCACCAAAATACTCTCAACATTTCCTCAATGATTTTACTGAGATGCTTTCTATTATCTGCGCTGAATTTGACTATGTAGTCATCACGGGTGCTTTTAATGTACACATAAATAATGTTTGTGACAAAAATGCCATGGAACTTTCGGCCATACTTGATACGTTTGATTTTTCTCAACATGTGAAAGGGCCGACCCATACTAGGGGACACACTCTAGAGCTGGTTAATACTAAGGGTGTTAACGCTTCAAATGTCACTGTACTTGATGCTGCTTTATCAGATCATTTTTGTGTATTCTTTGATCTGTCTATTACACCAAAAATCAACATTAGATCTGAAACTCTTTTTATGGAAGCCGTCAAATGTGAAACTGTTCTAGCTTCAAATCATGTTGAATACTTTCATTTCTAAAATTTTGAATGTAATTGATGCCATTGTTCCTACTAAGATTAAATCGATCACCAGTAAGCAAAAGGCACCATGGAGAAACACTCAATCTGTAAGGGCCCAGAAAAGGGAGTGCCGGAAAGCAGAGCAAAAATGGTGTTAATCAAACCTTCAAATTCACTTTGAAATCTATAAAGAAAAGCTACATACTTATAGTCCGAACTTGAAAAGTGCTAGGCAATCATGTTTCTCTGAGATCATAAACAAGAACAAGAATAATTCACACATCTTATTTACTACTATTGACAGGTTAACTAACCCTCCGGCTCCAATATCACCTGAATTAGTTTCTACAAGCAAGTGTAGCGAGTTTGCATCCTTTTTTAATGAAAAGATACAAGATATCAGACGTTCTATTAACTCCTCAATGACAAACGAAAAAGCATCACTACCGCAGTCTTCCAGAACCAACTTAGTAAGTATGACTGAATTATTCCCATTGATGAGAAAACTCTTAAAGAAATTGTCTCAAATCTTAATTCATCTACCTGCTGTCTTGATGTTTTACCCACTAGCTTCCTTAAAACAGTTTTGAGCAGCCTGGTGAAGGAGCTAATACTTGTAGTCAATAACTCTCCCCAATCTGGCATTTTCCCAAAGGCTTTGAAAACTGCAGTCATTAGGCCTCTCCTAAAGAAGAACAGTGTTGATGCTACTGCACTGAATAACTATCGACCTACGTATATCAAACTTACCATTATTAGGTAAAGTGATTGAAAAAGTTGTTTACCAACAACTTAACTTTTTAACATTAAACAATTGCTTTGATATCTTACAGTCAGGATTTCGGCCCCATCATAGCACTGAGACTGCAATCATAAAGGTACTAAATGACATCCGCCTGAACAATTACTCTGTCAAAGTCTCTGTTTTAGTACTGTTGGAGCTTAGTGCCGCTTTCGACACTGTGGACCATACAATTCTATTGCAAAGATTAGAAAATAGGGTGGGACTCTTTGGGACTGTCCTTAAATGGTTCAAGTCATATCTTTATGACAGAAAGTACTTTGTTTCCATTGGAAACTGTGTGTCCGAGCAGATGGCCATGACTAGCGGGGATCCACAGGGGTCCATTTTAGGTCCTCTTTTATTCAATCTGTATATGCTTCCTTTAGGCCAAATCTTACATAACAATAAAGTATCCTACCATAATTATGCAGATGACATGCAAATTTATATATCACTGACACCAGGTGACTATGGACCTACTGAATCTGTGCCGCTGCATTGAACAAATCAATGACTGGATGCGTCAAAATTTTCTCCAACTAAATAGGAACAAGACCGAGATAATTGTCTTTGGAGCAAAGAAAGAACGACAGAATGTCAGCTCTCAACTTGAGTCCCTGTCACTCATAACTAAGAGTCAAGCAAGAAATCTTGGCGTTATCCTGGACTCAGATTTAAATTTTAAATTCTAATCGTTAACCTCGTCAGCCTACTACCACCTAAAAAAACATTGCTAGAGTCAGAGACATAATGTCCAAACAAGAGCTAGAAAGGCTTACCCACGCCTTCATTTCCAGTAGATTAGATTATTGCAACGGTCTGTTCACAGGTTTGTCAAAACAAAAAAACTATTCGGCAACTCCAATTTATTCAGAATGCCGCTGCTAGGGTCCTAACGAAGACTAGGAAATATGATCACATTACACCACTCCTAAAATCCTTACACTGGTTACCAGTCACTCAGGGAATTGATTTCAAAGTACTGCTGCTTGTTTATAAATCACTTTGTGGCTCTGGGCCCAAATACATCTCTGACATGCTTGTCATATGAACCTTCTAGGACCCTTAAATCATCTGGGGATGGCCTATTGGCTGTCTCAAGAGTTAGAGCAAAACATGGTGAGGCAGCGTTTTATTATCATGCTACACAGGCCTGGAATAATCTCCCAGATATCAGACAAGCTCCGACCCTGACCACTTTTAAATCAAAGTTAAAATCGTTCCTATTTAGTACTGTTTACCTTGCCCTGTAACATCTTTTTAGGTAAATAGTCTTTAGCTTAACTAGTTTACTTTTACGTTTTTTATCCTTTGCATTTTTTGTCGGTACTTTTACACTTTTTTAGGATTTTTAATTGTAAAATTGTATACCTTTACCTTTGTAATTTTGTCACTCTGTAAAGCACTTTGAATTGCCCTAGTGTATGAAATGTGCTGTACAAATAAAATGGCTTTGCCTTGCCTTACTTATCGTAATACGTGCTTCCTGTCTTCTTCTCCCGTGAGCGTCCAGGTGTTGTGCACATCACGTCCTTTTTCCCCCGATCAATAACAGCAGGTAACTGCATTTCTCCTCGTTCTTTTCGCGCAGGGGGCCTGTGAACATCATCCCTGCGTGCTGCCGGAATCGTCTCCATGCTTCGGGTAAATTCGCCGAATCCCAATCCCTCCGTGGAGCTGTAACGCCGTAAAATTCCGTTTTCTCGGCGACGTGTGGGTAGTCAAACCCCTACTCTGACACCATGTAGTATTTGCTCTGTGGCACAATTATAAACTTAAATATAGCCGCAAGCGGCGATTAATGGGGTCCAAACAGTATTGCAGCCGCCACGTGTCCGATCTGTTTCATATTTGGTACATGGCTTCTATGTGCCACAAAGAATAAGCCTATCAAGTTTCATGAAGATTGGCCATTCACACTAGCAGATATTAGCTGCTGAATTTTGATTGGATGTTTGGCAGCCATTTTGGTAATCCAGCCAATCAGCACTTTAGGCAATGTAGCCAAATGGGTCCAAGTATAAATATACCAAATTTCAGATTTTTCATCAAGCGGTTTTTGAGATGTCGGATTACTTG
Organism: Lampris incognitus; assembly: GCF_029633865.1. Lineage (NCBI taxonomy): Eukaryota > Metazoa > Chordata > Actinopteri > Lampriformes > Lampridae > Lampris > Lampris incognitus. Next base: position 113,871,598 of record NC_079212.1, read on the forward strand.
GGTCGCCTGTGTCCTAGACGATTACCGTAATTTTTTAAAATGTCGTAACACTTCTATTGCTTCAGAAACATGTGCCAGAGTTTCCAAAACTGGACCAGACGGTGTCTCATTTCTTGCGTCCTAGCCGACTGCCGTAAAAAGAAAAAGTATGTCGTTATACCCAGGTGTCCTGGCGTGTGGTATGTAGAGCTGCAGCGCTTCCACACCAAATAAGTCAAAATAGCAGGCAAACTATATGACTGACATAGGTGGTCCCAATTGTAATGATCTGTGCCCTCTGGCTATGTTAACTTATAACATTAATAAAGCAAGGACGACTTCTCTCGTGCTGGGTGTTTATTCACCGACCGGATTCCGACTGACGTTGTTACGTACATCACGTGACTTTGTTGTGGCGCTACGGAAAGCCGTAAGGGACATTAACAACTCAAATATTACTAGCAAATATTACATCTCCCTTTTTCTGAAAAGTGCTGCTTTCTCTGCAGAGATACAGACCACGTTGAGCACGTTTTTAAGCGAATACAATCTTAATAAGAAAGAATATGAAAGTGGAACTCTTATATAACTGGACTGCAACAAAGTAGTGTAAAACATTTCCTTCACTGTCTAAATGTGACACCGTAATAACATTTCATCTTTTTTTTTCCATTTCATTACTGGTAACTGCAAACAGCAGGTAGGTACACAAGGTAAGTGAACGCTGTAAATATTTATTTTCAAAACATAGCAGGTATAGTACAGGTTGGTGTACAATTCTCTCTTTTTTTTACATTCATAAGTCAAGGATTTGTCTTGGTTTGATCGTGCGACCTGACCTCGTGGTGTAACCAGGCTGTGTGTCTGGTTGTCGCTGATTGTTCGTGTCTGGAGGTTCAGCATGCTCTTGCTGATGGGCTTGTGTGTTGTTGTTAGCGCTGGTAACAGTCTGCTGTGAAGTGTGTGTGTGTGTGTGTGTAGTGTGAGTGTTCACTCTGCTTTGTCGCAGGTGTTGACGGTTGCGTTGGTAGATCTGACCTTCTTTGGTTTGGATGTGGTAGCTCCTGTCTGTGTTCGCTGGTCTTTCCACAGTTGCAGGTCTCCAGGATCCATCCTCCTGCCGGAAGCGGATTGGTATGCCTGTGGGCAGGTGGAGCAGAGGTTTGGCTGTTCGATTGTAGTATGCCTGCTGGCGCTGTTGACATACCTCTCTCCTTTTGTGAACATCCTCCTGACTGGCGATCTGTGGCTGCAGGTGTTTTGCTGTTGATGGGAGAATGGACCGCAGCCTCCGACTCACCAGTAGCTGTGCCGGTGATTTCAGGTTGTCCACCGGTGTGTTGCGATACTCCAGTAAGCTCATGTAGGGGTCTTTGTTCTCAGCTTTGGCTTTGTCCAGGATGCGTTTGGCCGTCTGGACAGTCTTCTCGGAGAGGCCGTTGCTCTGTGGGTAGTGGGGGCTTGTGGTGGTGTGTGAGAAACCCCATGTCTGTGAGAAGTTGCGGAACTCACCAGAGCTGTAGCACGGACCGTTGTCGCTGATGATAGTCTCGGGGATTCCGTGTCGAGCCATTGCTGCTTTCAGCTTCATGATGACGGCAGATGAGGTGCAGCTGTAAAGTCTCTCTAGCTCGAAGAATCTGGAGTAGTAGTCCACAGTGACTATGAAGTCCTGTGAGTTCCATGTGAATAGGTCTGTGCCTATCACTTGCCACGGCCGCTCGGGTATGGCGTGTGACATCATTGGTTCCTTTGCATTTGCGCTGCGCCGTTCTTGGCATATGCTGCAGTCTGCTACCGCATCCTCGATCTGTTTCCCCATGCCAGGCCAGAACAGTAAGTCTCTTGCTTGGCATTTGCTTTTTTCCACGCCAAGGTGGTTGGCATGGATGCGCTGTATCATGTCCTTGCGAAGCTTTTGGGGGACAATGATTCTCTCACCTTTTAACAGGATACCGTCCATTTCTGAGATTTCTGCTCTGTGGTTCCAGTATTCCTGGATGCTGGGCGGGCACTTTTTCTTTGTGTCTGGCCAGCCAGTGAGTGTGGCTCGTCTGAGTGCGGTAAGCTGTGGATCTTGCGCTGTTTCCTGCTTGATTTCTGTGAGTCTTGTGTCGCTCACAGGGATGTTGCTGAGGACTGTGTGCACTTGGGCCTCCATCCCTTCCTGTAGGTCACTGTCGTGGTGTTCTATTGACTTGCGTGACAGTGTGTCGGCCACCGGTATGTCCTTACCGGGGCAGTGGATGATTTGGATGTCGTATTTTTGGAGCGCCAGGATCATCCGTTGCAGCCGGGGTGGTGCTGCTGCCAGTGGCTTTTTTAGTATTGCCTCCAGAGGCTTGTGGTCTGACTCCACAATCACTTTTCATCCGTACATGTACTCGTGGAACCTCTTGCAGCCGAAGACCACAGCGTAGAGCTCCTTCTCTATCTGTGCGTAGTTTTCTTCAGTGCTGTTGAGTGACTTGGACGCATAGGCAATTGGTTTGCCATCTTGGAGCATGACAGCCCCAAGGCCACTTTTGGATGCATCCACTTGGAGTCGCAGCTCTTTCTGCGGGTCGAAATATGAGAGTACTGGACCTGGGTGCTGTGTAATGAGATTCTTCATCTCTTGGAACGCCTTGTTGTGGACTGCATCCCACACAAACTCACTGTCCTGTTTCAGAAGCTGTCTGAGGGGTGAGTTTATCTGTGAGAGGTGTGGAGCGAATCTGGCGAGGTAGTTGATCATGCCGAGGACTGTCTCCAGCTCTGCTTTGTTCTGTGGGGGTTGCATGTCCTTGACTGCCTTCACCTTGTGTGGGTCTGGTTTGATGCCTTTGTGTGAGAGCGTGTGGCCGAAGTAGCGTACCTCGGACACGCATATGTGACACTTGTCGGGGTTGAGCCTCACCCCTCGCTCCCTTGTGCGCTTCAGCATCGCTCTGAGACGCTGGTCATGTTCCTCTTTAGTCTTGCCGAACACTAGTATGTCGTCCACTATGGCCGTCACACCGTCCAATCCTTCATATGTTTCATCCACGCGTCTCTGGAACTCGTCTTGAGCGGACACGATTCCGAATGGCAGTCTGAGGAAACGATACCTACCAAACACTGTGTTAAATGTCGTCAACATTGAGGATTCAGTGCTCAGTTTGATGGCCCAATAGCCTGAACGCGCGTCTAACACGCTAAAGTACTCAGCTCCAGCGAGCTTTGTGGTGGCGTCCTCCAGCGTGGGGAGGGGGTAGTGAGGTCGTTGTATCACTTTGTTAAGAGCTCTGGGGTCTAAACACACTCTAAGTTTGCCTGTCTTTGGCTTCTCAACAATGACGAGTGCGTTCACCCATTCTGTGGGTTCTGTTACCTTACAGATTATGCCGCCTTTCTCCATGCTGTCAAGCTCGTCCCTCAGTTTGCTGCGTAGGGCGATGGGGATTCTGCGTGGCGGGCAGACGGCCGGCGTTGCATCTGGTGTGACGCGGAAGGTGCACTCGCCTGGGAACTCTCCTATTCCCTGGAAAACATCTGCATACTCATCCATTATGCTCTGTGATGTGACATTGTTTTCCTCGCTCACAGCCATCACTATTTTTACCAAGTTTAGGTCACGGCATGTTTTCATTGCCATGACTGGTGGGGCGTCTGTGTCAATGACGTAAAAGTCCAGCATCATTGCATTGTCTCTGTACTTACATTTGAGTTTGCATGTGCCTTTCACGCTCAGCGCGCCTCCTCCATATGTGTATTGCTGGTTTCAGTGTCACATTTTTGAACAGCGCCTGGAACAGGTTGGTGGGAATAGTATTGGCCTGTGCCCCAGTGTCTAGTTTAAACTTTACCTTCTGTGGAGGTGTGCCAATTCCAACCTCTACGTAAGCCTGCTCGTTGCTTTTTCCGTTGTTCTCTATTGAGATGCACTCTATGTACAGCTCTGTCTGTTCTCCCACAGCGGTGCTCTCCACTGTAATGTTGTCGAAGTACAGTTCTTCCTGCTCTCTGTCAGTGGTGTACTCTTCTGGGTTCTCTCCGACGGCATGTACTGTGCCGCGGTAGTACTTTGTCTGTCCCTGGGAGCTAGACTTGCATACTTTAGCAAAATGATTGAGCTTCTTGCATTTAATGCATTGTTTACCCATAGCTGGGCAAGTGGCTTTAGCGCCGTGTAGCCCTCCACAATAGCTACACGCCCTAGCGGCGGTGCTAACGTTACCTTCCCTTTGTCTGAAGTTAGCGTTAGCTGCTTTGGGTGCGTTCGGTTTGTAAGTCTTTCTGCCTATTGCGTGCACCGTTTCATGTGTGCTAACCTGGCCCATAAACTTTAGCTGTTGCTTTGCTAGCTCGTGTGAGCGGGCTACATCTATGGCTTTTTCTAGCGTTAGCTCAGCTCCCTGGCTAAGTAGCTTTTCTCTCACTCTGGGTGAGTTGGTGGCAAACACGATGCGGTCCCTGACCATCTCGTCGGCATTTGGGTAGCCACAGTCTTTGACTAGGAGCTTTAGCTCAGTTACAAATTGTTCGAAGGATTCACTCTCTCCCTGCATCTTGTCATGAAATTTATATCTGGCATAAATCGGGTTTGCTTTGGGGGTGATGTACTCAGTGTACTTATCGTAGTACGTTTCTAGCTTCTTGGCTTGTTCTCCGCTGAGTGTCCAAGTGTTGTGCACATCGCGCCCTTTTTCCCCTATCCAGAGCAGGAGGTAGCTGCATTTCTCCTCTTCGTTCTTCCCGCGCAGGGGGCCCTTGAACATTAGCTCCGTTGTTTGTCGAAATCGTCTCCATGCTTCAGGTAAGTTCGCCGATTCCCAGTCCATCCGTGGAGCTGGAACGCCGTACGAATCCATATTCGGTATTTAAACTCCGCTACTCTGACACCATGTAATGATCTGTGCCCTCTGGCTATGTTAACTTATAACATTAATAAAGCAAGGACGACTTCTCTCGTGCTGGGTGTTTATTCACCGAACGGATTCCCACTGACGTTGTTACGTACATCACGTGACTTTGTTGTGGCGCTACGGAAAGCCGTAAGGGACATTAGCAAATCAAATATTACTAGAAAATATTACACCAATAGTAAAGTTGTTGAGCACTTGAGATGCATGGGTCGATTAAGTTTTGTGTTGATCTGACTTATGCTGTGGGAGTTATGGCCTTTTAAGCATGACCCTTTGTTATAGCGCCACCATCTGGCTGATATGGGTGATTTGTAGTGCCCGAGTAGTGGGGGGGGGCCGTATGAATGCACCTACCAAATTTGGTTGGTCTAGGACTTATGGTTGCTGAGCCTCAGACACTTATAGCTGAGAAACCGCGCCCAAACTAATACGAGTCAAAATGGCGGGCAAACTATATGGCTGACATATGTGGTCCCGATAACAAAGTTATAGAGCACATTCAGATGCATAGGTCTGTGCAGTTTTGTGTTGATCTGACTTATGGTGTGGGAATTACGCATGACCCTTTGTTATAGCGCCACCATCTGGCTGACATAGGTGATTTATGGTGCCTGCGTAGTGGGGAGCCATAGGAATCCACGTACCAAAGTTGGTTGGTCTAGGACTTACGGTTGCTGAGCCTCACACACTTTTAGCGGAGAAAAATAATAATAATCCTAACAAATACAATAGGGGTCCACCAGCTTCGCTGCTTGGACCCCTAATAAAATAATACATGCATATTCCGGCTTGGCACTATGTTTATTCATGCCATTGTGGTGGACACGTATTGGGGATAGAATTCACCCCAGGAACTAAGGGTTAAGTCAGGGTTGCCCTGGCAGGTTAACGCAGGGTTAAGTTATGGTTGTCCAGCCAGTTTTCTGATTATTCTTGCCGCCTCCGCTCAGTCGAGCTGTGGTTTTGTTGTCTCTCTGATTTACCGTGGATTAAAGAAAGTTGCCTACACGGCTAAAGTGTGAACCTACGGTCTTCTCCGTTCCTTCGGCTCTACAGTGGTGACCCCGACGTCGGTTTTCGGATAAGTTTTCTGAAACCACACACATTATGGCTACGAACGCCGTTGCAATTAAACTGCCGGAGTTTTGGGAGTCTTCCGCGGCTACATGGTTCGCGCAGGCTGAGGCACAGTTCGCGCTCAGAGACATAACAGCAGACGAGACCAGGTACTACTACGTAGTGGCAGCGCTGGGGTGCGCTACGGCTTCCAGGATAAGCGGTTTCATAACCAACCCACCGGCCGATGGTAAATACGCCGCACTTAAGAATCTCCTCCTTGAAACTTTTGAACTGTCAACAACTGAGAGAGCACGTCGCCTCTTCGCAATTCACGGCTTGGGAGATGGCAAACCATCGGAGCTAATGAGCAGGATGTTAAACCTACTGGGTCAAGAAAAGCCATGTTTCCTGTTTATGGAGCTGTTTCTGCGCAACATGCCGCCCCACGTCCAGACTGCGCTCGCTAACTCCACCATCACTGATCCCCGTGAGCTGGCAAAGGAGGCTGACCGATTCTTCGTCGCTACACAACGTTCCTCCCATGCCGGGGTGCTGGCTCCTACCTTCACTGGCCCCCCTACGACATCGCGGGCGTGGCCCGACGGTGGCGCCACAGCATCAGACCGCTACAAGCCCTCTGGACTCTGTATGTACCACGCTCGATTTGGTGCGAAAGCTAAACGGTGCCGTTCCCCCTGCAACTACAGGCCGACGGGAAACGAGAGGGCCAACACTCAGTAGTGGCCATGAGTGTTGGCGATACGAGCAGGCTACTCTTCATCCTCGACACCATCTCCGGTCGGCGATTTCTCTGTGACACGGGCGCACAGAGAAGCGTGCTCCCTGCTACTGACGTCGACATCATGGGCGGGGAGCGGGACCCCCAGTTGGCGACAGCTGACGGCAGCCCTATCCACACCTACGGCGTGCGGTCTGTAGAACTGTGTTTTGGTGGACAACGTTTCACGTGGGAGTTCGTCATGGCCAATGTAATGCTTCCCCTCCTCGGAGCTGATTTTTTGTGCGCTTATGGTTTGCTAGTGGACATTCAGAACAGCCGTCTGGTCGACACCTTAACCTTCTCCTCCTTCGCATGTACGCGGGGGGAAGCGGCCTATGCAGGTCTAGCCAACTCTCTCTCAGAGGCAGACAAGTTCAACCGCCTCCTCGCTGAGTTCCCTGACCTCACCCAGCCTACCTTCTCTGCACCCACCGCTAAGCATGGGGTGGAGCATCACATTGCTAGGAAGGGGCCCCCGGTCTACGCCAGAGCCAGGCGTCTCGACCCCGCCAAACTCGCCATTGCCAAGTCTGAGTTCGAGCACCCGGAACGCATGGGGATCATCTCTGACAGCCCGTGGGCGTCCCCACTCCACATCGTCGCTAAGCCTGATGGAGGTTGGCGCCCATGCGGGGACTACCGCCGACTAAATGACGCCACCACGCCCGACTGCTATCCTGTCCCGCATATCCAGGACTTTTCTGCAAACCTGTCTGGCAAACGTGTCTTCTCAAAAGTCGACCTGGTCCGTGGTTATCATCAAGTTCCTGTGCACCCCTCGGACATCCCCAAGACAGTGGTGACTACCCCATTCGGCCTATTTGAATTCCTACGAATGCCATTTGGACTCAAGAACGCGGCCCAGTCCTTTCAGCGGCTGATGGATTCAGTGTTCCGTGGCCTTCCTTTCATCTTCGTCTATTTGGACGACATACTCATCGCCAGCGCCTCCGAGGAAGAACACCTGTCCCATCTTCACGCCCTCTTCGCACGCCTCAGCCAGCATGGGCTGATCGTCAACACGGCGAAGTGCCGGTTCGGGCTGACGGCCATTGATTTCCTCGGGCACCGCATCACTGGGGACGGGGCGGTCCCCCTGCCCTCAAAGGTGGAAGCGGTGGCGGCCTTTCCGCGCCCCCAAACAGCTCGTGCACTCAGGGAGTTCATCGGGATGGTGACATTCTACCACTGCTTCATTCCCCGAGCCGCCTTTATCATCCGGCCACTGTACGAGGCGCTGAAAGGCATGTCCCCCAACCAGGCGGTCGACTGGACAGCAGAGCGGGACCGTGCGTTCACCGAGACTAAAGCTGCGCTCTCCCAGGCTACCCTGCTAGCGCATCCTTCACCTACAGTGCCTATTTCCATAACCACGGATGCATCGGACTATGCTGTTGGTGCGGTTCACGAGCAGTGGGTGGGGGGGGCTTGGCAGCCTTTGGCCTTTTTCAGTCGCCAGCTTACACCCCGAGAGCGCAAGTATAGTACTTTTGACAGGGAACCCCTCGGGTCTCTGGCTCGCCGTCCGGCATTTCCGGTTCCTGCTAGAGGGCCGCGAGTTTACTGCGTACGTGGACCACAAGCCCCTCACGTTTGCCATGTCCAAGACGGCCGAGCCATGGTCCGCTCGCCAGCAGCAACAACTCTCCTACATTTCGGAATTCACTACCGACATCCAGCACGTCGCTGGTAAGTCTAACCAGGTAGCTGACTGCCTCTCTAGGGCAGTGATTGGAGCGGTCCACCTAGGCCTGGACTATGCACAGATGGCCGCTGACCAGGCCACGGACCCGAGCATCCTCCGTCTCCGGACCTCCGACACGGGGCTCCGCCTGCAGGACGTTCCTTTCAGCGACACGGGTGTCACCCTCCTGTGTGACGTCTCCACAGGACAGCCCAGGCCCATCGTCCCGGACAGCTGGAGACGCCCCGTGTTTGAAGCTGTGCACGGCCTCTCTCATCCAGGCAGTAAGCCATCCGTGCGCCTGACCTCTGCTAAGTTTGTGTGGGAGGGACTTAAGAGAGACGTGAAAGCATGGACCGACTCGTGTGTTGCCTGTCAGCGGGCTAAGATACACCGCCACATTAAGGCGCCCCTGGAACGCTTCGCAGTGCCGGAGAGACGATTTGACCATGTCCACGTCGACCTGGTTGGTCCCCTACCCCCCTCCCATGGGTTCACCTACCTCTTCACTGTGGTGGACAGGACTACGCGCTGGCCTGAAGCTGTTCCCCTGGCATCCACGACGTCTGCTGATGTGGCCGGGCTTTTATTGGGTCGTGGGTCTCACGTTTCGGTACGCCTTCCGACCTTTCATCTGACCGCGGGCCACAGTTTACCTCAGAGCTATGGAATGCTGTGGGTGAGGCTCCGGGCGTCAAGCTTCACCGCACTACCGCCTACCACCCTCAGGCGAACGGCCTATGTGAGCGCTTCCACCGGTCCATGAAGGCTGCGCTTTGGGCTACTCTCAAGGACTACAACTGGGTCGACAAGCTCCCATGGGTCATGCTGGGCCTGCGGACCACCCTGAAGGAAGACCTACAAGCCTCCTCTGCGGAGCTGGTGTACGGCACGCCGCTGCGAGTCCCAGGCGATTTCATGCCCAACGCAACACGTCCCTAGTCAGCTGTGGACCAACGAGCCTCCTTGCTGGACGGGGTCAGAGCTTTCACACCCGTCCCTACCGCCCAACACAACGCTCCGGTGTCCCAGGTGCCCCCAGGTCTGCAGTCAGCGGACTACGTGTTCATCCGTCACAACGCGCACCGCCCCCCTCTGCAACCCCCTTATGACGGCCCCTTCCGCGTCCTGGAACGGGGAACTAAGCACCTGGTGGTGGATTTTGGGGGCACGGCCGAGCATGTTTCAGTGGACCGAGTTAAACCTGCACACCTGGACTTGACGCAGCCGTTGGAGTTAGCCCAACCTCCTCGTCGCCGTCGTCCCCCAGCTCCGCCTCCTCCCCCCATGGAGGCCCGCACTGCCTCTTCTGCTCCTCAGGCCGACCTCCACAGGCCCGCGTCAATGCCTCCAAGAGACACTCCGGCCCCTGTTACCCGGAGCCGCTGCGGACGGCCAGTCGTCCCCCCACGCCTGCCTGACTTCGATTACTAGGGCGAATTCTGGGGGGGCTCATGTGGTGGACACGTATTGGGGATAGAATTCACCCCAGGAACTAAGGGTTAAGTCAGGGTTGCCCTGGCAGGTTAACGCAGGGTTAAGTTATGGTTGTCCAGCCAGTTTTCTGATTATTCTTGCCGCCTCCGCTCAGTCGAGCTGTGGTTTTGTTGTCTCTCTGATTTACCGTGGATTAAAGAAAGTTGCCTACACGGCTAAAGTGTGAACCTACGGTCTTCTCCGTTCCTTCGCCTCTACACCATCATCTTGGCTCACATACCTCACTACTCCAATCTCGCGGGACTTGCCGATCTATGGCAAGCTGTAAGGTACAAAGGTTATGCTGAATAGCGTATCAGAACGTTACACTCTGGACTGATGGTGATGTGACTGAAGTCCCACTCTACCGACGTCACAAATGTCTGACTCGTGAACTGTGTCGCAGTCAGATATCAGCTTGTGGGGTACGCCGTGGACAGAAAGGTGCAGTTTTAACTTATTGATCACACACTGCGATGTGATTTTTTATGTTTTATTTTTCTTTGAGTAGATTGAGATCGAACCATCCTGAATAGGAGTCCACCAACACGAGGTAGTGATGGCTGTTCTATTCAAACAGGTCAGTTGCAACCGTCGACCATGGAAGTTCTGGGACCGTGTGTAGCTGTAATGGCTGTCTGCTGGTGTGGTTTCGGTGCATTGCAGATGCTGCATGATTGCACAACGCTGTCAATGTCCTCTGTCATTGTAGTCCAAAATACCACACCGCGTGCTCGTCATTTGGTTACCTCTGTACCTGGATGTCCTTTGTGTAGCAGTGTCAGGTATTCTTTGTACAGTGACTGTTGAATTACTGCTCTTCTTCCCTTCATTATGATTCTATCTTCAATGGAGAGCTCATCTCGGAATGGAAATAATTGTTTCGCTGCAGCCGGGACTTTGCTCAGTCGATCTGGCCATCCGTGCCTGCTACCGTTGCTCAGGGTCTGCAGAGAACCATCTCCTGCTGTGTGCTCACAGAGTTCTTGTTGACGATTGGACGAAATATGCTGTACTGTCATTACTTCGAAGTCCTCTTGCTCTGTGGGGTATTGTGCCAGGCTCTCTCTTGAAGCGCGTGACAGTGTGTCCGCCAGGTACAACTCCATCCGCTTCTTGTAGACCAACGTCAGGTTGAACTTTTGGAGCTTCAGCATCATCCGCTGTAAGCATGCTGGTGCTGTGTGGAGAGGCATTTTTAGGATTGAGATTAGTGATTGATGGTCTGTCTCCACAATCACTGTTTTTCCATTTAAGTAGTCATGAAATTTGAAGCACGCAAATACTACAGCTAGTAACTCCTTCTTAATTTTTGCATACCTCTTCTCTGTTTCAGTGAGACTGCAAGAGGCGTAGGCCACAGGACTTCCATCTTGAAGACATGCAACAACTGCCAAGACGTGCTGTGAAGCATCACATGTGAGGACGACAGGTTTGTGCACGTCATAGTACCTCAGCACAGGTGGTGATGTGACGCATCTTTTCAGTGTGTCGAATGCATCTTGTTGGTGTTCCGTCCAACTCCATCCAGGCTACGCCTTTGTGCAAAAGCTGACGAAAGGGTGTTGCGATGTTGCTGCAGTTGGGAATGAATTTGCCAAGGTCATTTATCATACCCAGAAAGTGTTGTAGTGCAGTTTTGTCTTTGGGTGGCGGGGTGTCTGTGATTGCCTGGATCTTTGTTGGCTCAGGTTTCAGCCCATGTTCAGTGAAGACATATCCAACATAACTTACTTCCTTCAGTTGAAATTTGCACTTCTGTAGATTCAGTCTCAGCTTGACTTTTCGTGCTCTGTCTAGCACTTTCCGTAAATGTTCATCATGCTCCTTGATGTCTCTTCCAGCAACGATGATGTCATCAACGATGATGGCACATGGGTAGCCTGCAAAGATCTGCTCCATGGACCTCTGGAAGACCTCTGATGCCGCATTGATCCGAAATGGCATTTTCAGGAAGTGATACCGGCCAAATGGTGTGGCGAAAGTGGTGCGGAGCAAGGAATCTGGGTCCAGTTTGATTTGCCAAAATGAGCTTTTGGCATCGAGCACTGAGAACACAGTTGCGCCCAACATCTGCGCGGCCACCTCCTCAACTGTGCGCATAGGGTGATGTGGACACATCTGAGCTTAATTTAAGTCCCTTGGATCAATGCATATCTGGTTCTTGTCATTGTCTTTTATGTGTGTAGCTACCATTGATGAAACCCATTCAGTGGGCTCTGAGATGGGTGTGATGACCCCTTGTTTCACCATGTTCTCCCTCTTCACTCTGCCCATCATGACTACAGGTACGCGGCAAGGAGGGCGGACAACTTGAGTAACTTTTGGATTCAACCGCATGTGGTATTTCACTGGCAGTGAACCCAGTTCATCAGCAGACAGGTCAGCATAGTCCTTGAGCAGCTTGTGAGATAGGCTTTTTTCTTCTTTTAGATTGACTTGGTACACCTCGTCTTTCAGAGTCATCAAGTCCATTCTCAAACTGTCTGGTAAACCTAGTAGTGATGGGACATTTCTTTTTTACCACATGGAATTGTAGCATGTATGATCTGTGGTTTCTTGTTTGACACTCCAACAGTACAGTCCCTTTAGTGTCAATTACTGTGCCTCCATATGCTACAATCTTCACCGTTTTATTTTATTTTATTTTTTTATTTCCATTCTTCACTGGCTTGAATGCATCAACTGAAATGACATTGCACTTTGCACCAGTGTCCACTTTGAATTCGAGTGTTTTGTCATTGACTGTAACAGAGCAGTGCAGTGAACAGCTAAATCAGCTTGGTCTGTCACACTCGGAAAAAGTACATGCTGTAAACAGAGGGTGAACATACCAGAACTGTGGTACAAGCTATAAACCACGTCAGTATCCAGCATATAATGATGAATGCTCTGCATGTGGCGCGAAAGGACACTGGGAAGATGCTGCAGAAAGGACAGATGGCAGAGGCAGCAACACTCCAGCAGAAGTAAAAGAAGTAAGTCTCGTCCACCACAAAACAAACATCACAGATCCCAGACATCCAGAAAGGGCCACAAAATTGATGTAGTTGACAGCTATGAACCTGATGAAGAGTACATGTATCAAAAACAGTTCTACTCCTTCACAATCAGTGAAAAGTGCATGCATAGCATTAACAGCAAACCACCCAGAGAGGAGGCATACACAACCTTGAATGTGAAACCACCTGATCTACCAGGCCATGGACATATACTCTGCCTGAAAATAGACACAGCAGCAGCGTGGAACACACTCCCACTGCGCACATTTAGACAAATGTATGGCAACGAAACCTATGCCTACAAAAAAACTAAAAAAGAACCACACAAAACTGTCTGCATATAGTGGCCATGAGATCCCTTGCCTTGGAACTATTAACATTCCATGCCAATATAAGGAGTCTAAATGGGTCAATGCCAGGTTCTACGTTGTGGATGTACCAGGGCCAGCGGTAGTTGGACTACCCACAAGTGAACTGTTAAGCCTTGTAACTCTGAATGTGGATACAGTAAAAGAAAAAGTAAAGGATAACCAGAAAAAAGCACCAGCAAAGCAAACAAAACCACCAAAAATATCAACGTATGCACACCTTAAGAGAGCGTACCTGGACCAGTTTGATAAAATAGGCAACTTCAAGGGAACTGCTACACTTATTCTGAAAGAGGATGCCGAGCCATTCATAGACCCACCATGGAAGTGCAGCATCCACATCAAAGACAAGCTCCAGGATGAGATAAACAAACTTGTGGAACAAGACGGGCTGTGAAAGGTGGAAGAACACACAGACTGGTGCTCCAGCCTTGCATGTTGCACCAAGAAGGACAGGTCCCTATGGATATGTCTAGATCCACAAAAGCTGAATGCCAGCCTGAAAAGGTGCCCGCACAAGATTCCAACCATGGAACAACTGAACCCAAAGTTTGAAAATGCAAAAATATTTAGCAAGTTCGATGCAAAAGCAGGATACTGGTCCATACACCTTGATGAAGACTCACAACTGCTGACAACATTTCGCACTCCTTTTGGCAGGTACTGTTGGAAATGCTTGCCATTTGGGCTAAGTGTCTCTCATGATCTTTTCCAGGCCAAGATGGACCAGAGCCTCGAGGGCCTTCATGGAGTGGTCAGCATAGCTGATGATATAGCTGTATACAGAAAAAATGAGGAAGAACCCGATAGAAACCTGACCAACCTGATGGAACACGCAGCTGAAGCAAGTATTGTGTTCAACAGCAACAAATGCACAATAAAACAGAACAGCATCTCATTCTTTGGCAATCTGTATAGACAGCGGCATCAAACCAGACCCAGCTAAAATCAGAGACAGAAAATGCCAACCCCCCAAAACAAAGATGACCTACATACAGTGCATCCGGAAAGTATTCAGACCCCTTCACTTTCCCCACATTTTGTTATGTTACAGCCTTATTCCAAAATGGATTAAATTCCTTTTTTATTCATCAATCTACACACAATATCCCATAATGACAAAGTGAAAAATGTTTTGTAGAAATTTTTGCAAATTTATTAAAAATAAAAAACTGAAATATTGCTATAACACTCAAAATTGAGCTCAGGTTCATCCTGTTTCCACTGATCATCCTTGAGATGTTTCTACATCTTGATTGGAGTCCACCTGTAGTAAATTCAATTGATTGGACATGATTTGGAAAGGCACACACCTGTCTATATAAGGTCCCACTGTTAACAGTGCATGTCAGAGCAGAAACCAAGCCATGAAGTCAAAGGAATTGTCTGTGGACCTCCGAGACAGGATTGTATCGAGGCACAGATCTGGGGAAGGGTACAAAAAAATCTCTACCGCTTTGAAGGTCCCAAAGAGCACAGTGGTCTCCATCATTCGTAAATGGAAGAAGTTTGGATCCACCAGGACTCTTCTTAGAGCTGGCCGCCCAGCCAAACTGAGCAATTGGAGAAGAAGGGCCTTGGTCAGGGAGGTGACCAAGAACCCGATGGTCACTCTGACAGAGCTCCAGCGTTCCTCTGTGGAGATGGGAGAACCTTCCAGAAAGACAACCATCTCTGCAGCACTCCACCAATCAGGCCTTTATGGTAGAGTGGCCAGACAGAAGCCTCTGCTCAGTAAAAGGCACATGACAGCCCGCTTGGAGTTTGCCAGAAAGCACATAAAGGTCTTTCAGACCATGAGAAACAAGATTCTCTGGTCTGATGAAACCAAGATTGAACTCTTTGGCCTGAATGCCAAACGTCACGTCTGGAGGAAACCAGGCACCTCTCATCACCTTGCTAATACCATCCCTACAGTGAAGCATGGTGGTGGCAGCATCATGCTGTGGGGATGTTTTTCAGCGGCAGGAACTGGGAGACTAGTCAGAATCAAGGGAAAGATGAATGGAGCAAAGTACAGAGAGATCCTTGATGTAAACCTGCTCCAGAGTGCTCAGGACCTCAGCCTGGGGTGAAGGTTTACCTTTCAACATGACAACGACCCTAAGCACACAGCCAAGACAACGAAGGAGTGGCTTCGGGACAAGTCTGTGAATGTCCTTGAGTGGCCCAGCCAGAGCCCAGACTTGATTCCCATTAAACATCTCTGGAAAAACCTGAAAATAGCTGTGCAGTGATGCTCCCCATCTAACCTTACAGAGCTCGAGAGGATCTGCAGAGAAGAATGGGAGAAATACCACAAATATTGGTGTGCCAAGCTAGTAGCTTCGTACCCAAGAAGACTTGAGGCTGTAATCGCTGCCAAGGGTGCCTCAACCAAGTATTGAGTAAAGGGTGTGAATACTTATGTACATGCAATATTTCAGTTTTTTATTTTTAATAAATTTGCAAAAATTTCTACAAAACCTTTTCCGCTTTGTCATTATGGGGTATTGTATGTAGATTGATGAGAAAAAAAGGGATTTAATCCATTTTGGAATAAGACTGTAATATAACAAAATGTGGGGAAAGTGAAGGGGTGTGAATACTTTCCGGATGCACTGTTGGTTCATGGGAATGTTGACATACCTATCACCCTACATACCAAAGTTTGCAGACAAAGTTCACACAGTGAGAGGGTTATGGAAAATGAAGCACTGTGGTGACCCACATCTATATAACTAGAGACATTCACCTAAGAGAGAATGCACTTCCGCTTCCGGTCCAGAGAGTTCAGTGTCGTTGTCGAATATATGACATGAAAAGTTGGAGCTAGTAAACTACCTCGACTACGTCTACTCTCACGTCTCCTGTCTCGTTGTTTTCTAACTCCACATTGGTGACCCCGACGTGATCGAACAACTAATACGAGTATGTTTGACAACGACGACGCCGGTGCTAACAACATGGCTATTGCTAACGCTAGCATTTACACCGCTACTGTGAAGCTACCCGACTTTTGGCAGCATAATCCACGGCCGTGGTTTCAACATGTGGAAGCCCAGTTCCAGCTGAGAGGGATAACGCAGGATGCAACGCAGTACTTCCACGTAGTGGCGGCGTTAGACGCATCGACAACGGCGCGAGCAATGACACTGTTGGAAGCTCCGCCAGCTGCTGGCAAGTACGATGCTATAAAGACATTCCTCCTGAAACTATTTGAACTGTCGGAGCTGGAGAAGGCAGACCGTTTACTGTCCCCGAATGGCCTCGGCGACGGCAAACCGTCTGATTTAATGGAAAAAATGCTGTCTGTGCTGGGATCGGCTGATCCGGCCTTTCTTTTCACACACATTTTTCTGAGGCAGCTCCCCGCACCTGTACGCACAGCACTGGCCAGTTCTCCTCTCGCCGCCTCCAAGGACTACCGTTCTCTGGCTGCTGAAGCAGACAGGGTTTTCCTGGCCAACCGGCAACAGTTTGTGCATGCCCTGCTACCCCACCAGACCGCCCCACCACCACTTGTGTACGACTATATGGACACCGCGGCTGCGGTGACAGCCCGCCGCCAACCTGACGACGGGCTCTGTTATTACCATGCCAGGTTTGGGGCAAAAGCAAAACGGTGTCGCAAACCCTGCAGTTACAGGGTTCAGGGAAACGCCAAGGCCGGCGCTTGTTAACGGCTATGGGCGCCGGCCGTGACTGCAAGCTGTTGTTCATCAGAGACTCCTTGTCGGGCCGGCGGCTGCTGGTTGACTCTGGCGCTCAACGCAGCATACTACCAGCACAAGCTGTGGACACAATGACCGACAGTCACGGCCCCCAGATGGACGCCGCCAACGGCACGTCCATTCGGACGTACGGTATCAGACATGTGGACGTGTGTTTTGGCGGCCGACGTTTCGGCTGGGACTTTGTGATGGCTGCTGTATCCACCCCGCTCCTAGGTGCGGATTTCCTCTGTGCTTTCAACCTGCTGGTGGATGTTAAAAACTGTCGCGTGATTGATGCCGTCTCTTTTGCGTCATACCCCTGCACGCTTGGGGGCGCTGGAGCGCTGTGCCTCGCTAACACACTCTCCACCGGGGATCCATACCAACGCCTGCTCGCAAATTTCCCCGAGCTGACCACACCCACCTTCTCCTCGGCGGTGGCCAAGCACGGCGTGGAACATCATATCACCACAGTGGGGCCCCCAGTTTACGCCCGGGCCCGACGCCTCGACTCGGCCAAGCTCGCAATAGCCAGGGAGGAGTTTTCGACTATGGAGCGCCTCGGCATTGTCCGCCGTTCTGACAGCCCGTGGGCTTCCCCTCTTCACATGGTTACTAAGGCCAACGGGGGTTGGCGCCCGTGCGGGGACTACCGTCGCCTAAACAATGCCACGACCCCCGACCGGTACCCCATACCGCACATACAAGATTTCTCTACCCACCTGGCGGGCGCTGCCATCTATTCCAAAATCGACTTAGTGCGGGGGTATCACCAAGTGCCGGTCCACCCACTGGATGTCCCAAAAACGGCTGTCATCACACCCTTTGGGCTCTTTGAGTTTTTACGTATGCCTTTCGGCCTTAAAGGGGCGGCGCAGACGTTTCAGCGCCTTATGGATTCTGTGCTCCGTGACATGCCATTTTTGTTTGTGTACTTAGACGACATCCTCGTGGCCAGCGCGTCGGCGGAGGAACACATGACGCACCTCAGACAGCTGTTTGACAGGCTCAGCGAACACGGCCTCATCATCAACCCAGCTAAGTGTCAGTTCGGGGAGTCGTCCATCACCTTCCTCGGGCACCACATCACTCCACAGGGGGCCGTTCCCCTCCCTGCCAGGGTTGAGGCTGTCACCATGTTCCCCCGCCCCCGCACTGTACAGTCGCTGCAGGAATTCCTGGGCATGGTGAACTTTTATAACCGTTTCCTGCCCCGTGCCGCCCACATCATGCGTCCCCTGTATGAGGCCCTGCGGGGTAAGAAGTCTAAGGACGAGCTGGACTGGTCTTCGGGGATGGACGAGGCTTTTGTGGCCGCCAAGACCGCGCTGGCCAACGCTGCGCTGCTAGCTCACCCGTCGCCTGCCGCCCCCATAGCCCTTACAACGGATGCCTCCAACTACGCCGTGGGGGCCGTGTGTGAGCAGTGGGTGGGGGGGGGCTGGCAGCCGTTGGCGTTCTTCAGTAAACAACTCCGTGAGAGCGAGCGCAAATACAGCACCTTTGATAGGGAACTACTGGGTCTCTTCCTCGCAACCAGACACTTTAGGTTCCTATTGGAGGGCCGACAGTTCACCGCTTTCGTGGACCACAAACCGCTGACGTTCTGTATGGCCAAAACCTCAGAACCGTGGTCTGGGCGTCAGCAGCGTCATCTCGCGGCGGTTTCCGAGTTTACCACGGACATACAACACGTGTCGGGCAAGGATAACTCCGTCGCCGACTGCCTTTCACGGGCGGTTGTTAACGCCGTTCACTTGGGACTCGACTACGCCGCTATGGCAGCGGACCAAGCCAAGGACGCGACCGTTCAAGACTACCGGTCGACCCCTACGGCGCTACGGCTGGAGGACGTGATGTTCGACGCGGCCAACACCACCCTCCTCTGTGACATCTCCACCGGTCAACCGCGCCCCCTGGTGCCTAATTCCTGGCGGCGCCGAGTTTTCGACACCGTCCACGGCCTTTCCCACCCGTGAGTGAAGGCCTCGACCAAATTGGTGAGCGTCAAGTTTGTTTGGCCTGGGCTCTGTAAGGATGTTAGAGCCTGGGCCGGCTCTTGTGTGGCGTGCCAACGCGCCAAGGTGCACCGCCATACCAAGGCCCCTTTGGCGCCGTTTGTGGTTCCAGAGAGGCGGTTTGACCACGTCAATGTTGACCTGGTGGGTCCCCTGCCCCCCTCCCGTGGTTATACGTTCCTCCTCACTATTGTGGACAGGGCCACCAGGTGGCCAGAGGCTATTCCCTTGTCCTCCACGACGGCAGCAGAGGTAGCACGGGCGTTCATCGGCTGCTGGGTGGCCCGTTTCGGCACACCGGGTGACATCACGAGCGACCGGGGCTCCCAGTTTACCTCGGAGCTCTGGACGGCGGTCGCTGAGCACCTGGGGATGAAGATCCACCGCACTACGGCGTACAACCCGCAGAGCAACGGACTTTGTGAGCGGTTCCATCGGGACATGAAAGCCGCTCTGCGGGCAAGCCTCACTGGCTGCGACTGGATGGACCGGCTCCCATGGGTCATGCTCGGCCTGCGTTCGGCCCCGAAGGAAGACCTCCAGACCTCCTCCGCTGAGCTGGTGTATGGCCAGCCCCTGCGAGTTCCGGGGGAGTTTCTTCCGGATGCTACGACTCCCTGGTCGGCTGCCTCTCACCTCAGTGCGTCCCGGAGCGCTGCCGGTGCCTTCGCTCCCGTTCCGATGTCTCAACACTGCCTCCCCCGGTCCTACGTCCCCAAGGATCTGCCATCGGCGAGGTACGTCTTCATTAGGCACGACAGCCATCGGTCCCCGCTGCAGCCCCCATACGACGGGCCCTTCCGCGTCCTGGAGGCGGGGGATAAGAACTTTGTGGTGGACATGGGGGGCAGGCCGGAGCGGGTCGCTATAGACCGTCTCAAGCCTGCTCACTTGGACATTGGGGAGCCAATGCAATTGGCCCTACCCCCGCGGCGGGGACGCCCTCCTAGGTCGGCCCCGGCACCTGCCTCTGTTCCTGCTTCGGCCCCGCCTATGGCCCGGGTTTCGGCCCCATCTGTTTCCCCTCCTGTGAAGCGCAGCCGTTATGGCCGCAGGGTCCACCCCCCGACTCGTCACTTGTTTTCCCCGTGACTTTGCACTATGTCATTGACTGTTCTGTTGTAGAGTCTATTTTTATGTTCATGAGTTGCGCTCTTGCTGTTTTGCATTGTTTTGTGTAGGTGAATTCTGGGGGGGCCTGTGTGGTGACCCACATCTATATAACTAGAGACATTCACCTAAGAGAGAATGCACTTCCGCTTCCGGTCCAGAGAGTTCAGTGTCGTTGTCGAATATATGACATGAAAAGTTGGAGCTAGTAAACTACCTCGACTACGTCTACTCTCACGTCTCCTGTCTCGTTGTTTTCTAACTCCACAGCACCATGGATATGGGATGCAGATCACCAAAAATGCTTTGAAGACCTGAAGTCAGCAATCACTGAGGATGCATGTTAGGGTTTGTGGAAGACCCCAAGCGCACGACACCAGACAGAGATGGGGTTAGCCGAAAACTGGCGTACTTTATTCCTTACGCGTACAAATAGTTAAACATCGGAAGGCAATGAGCGACAAGGAAAAAACGGAAAGTCCAAGGGGGAAAAAAACTCGCGGGTAATCCAAACGGGAACACAGCAGGATACTTCCACGGGGAAGCTTTGCAAGGGAAAAACACGAACCAAGGGCTGGGATGAGTTCGTAGAGAAAAGGACCGTGAGAGGAGAGTAGCCGCTACTGCGGGTGCGGGGAGGCGACAACACAAACTGACAACGGGCAAGTTGGAGGCCACCAAACTTAAGCCCAGCCCTGATGACTAAGCCCGGCCCTGACGAGCCGATTGGCTGCCGGTGCGGGGTGGGCGGGCCACGGCGCGGGGTGAGCGAGCCATAACAGCATGTTTAAGATATTACGACCAAAACACACCCTTAACCTTTGAAATTGATGCGTCACAGAAAGGCCTAGGTATAGCATTGGTGCAGAACAACAGACCCATTGCTTTTAGCTCAAAAACCCTAACAGACTACCAGTCTAGATACAGCAGCATAGAGCATGAAATGTTCGCCATTGTTAATGGGATGCAGCGATACCACACCTTCCTGTACGGGAAGTCATTCATAGTGATAACAGATCACAAATTGCTCCTCACCATATGTGCAAAACCACTGCATGCTGCACCACCACGACTCCAGTGCATGTTGATCAAGACAAAGGGATACAACTATGAAGTAAGGTACCGACCTGGAACACAAATGATCTTGGCGGATACTCTAAGCCGGTTACTAAATCCAGAAAACCATGGTGACATTGAGCTAGACGAGCACATAGATGGAATTGATGCAGAGATTGAGGATCCAGAGTTGCACACCATCACCATATTAAATTTCTGCTGAAGATCCTAAACTTAGTGCGCTGAAAGAGCTGATTCACAAAGGATGGCCAGAAAAGATACAAGACCTACCTAAAGACCTGCGTGCTCATTGGTCCTTTAGGGATAAACTCGCAGTGGAATCAGGAGTCATATTCAAGGGCAGGCAGGTTCTCATTCCAGACTCCATGACTGAGGCTATCCTAAAACAGTTACATGTAAGCCATCAAGGCATAAAGAAAACATGCCGGCTTGCATGAGAAAGTGTCTATTGGACAAAGATGAATGACCACATTGAAAGAGTTTGCAGATCTTGCAGTGTATGTGTGGAACATCAAGATGCAAATCCAAAAGAGCCTGTCAAATCACATTAAGTTCCCTCCAAGCCAAACAATCTTTAGCCTCTGCCCAGTACTTGTTGACAGTAGACAGATATTCAAAATACCCACTGGTGGATGAAATGAAAATTCCAGTATCTAGCCAAGCAGTCGCACAGAAAATGCAAATGTACATGTCCTTATTTGGACGCCCTGATGAAATACTAACTGACAATGGACCACAGTACACAGGGCAGGCTTTTAAAAAGTTTGTAACCGACTGGGGATTAAGACACATAACAAGCTCACCCCACTACCCAAAAAGCAACGGGTTCATTGAAAGGCATGTGCGACATATCAAATCAATTGTGACGAAAACTCAGAAAAATGGAGGTGATCTGCACACAGCATTACTACAAGTCAGAGCAACCCCTATTGATAGTAAGCTACCCTCACCTGCAGAACTGATCTTGGTAGGCCTGTTACTACCCTGCTGCCAAGTTGAACAGACCCAGGCAAAGAGGGACACCGAATGCATCTGGCTCACAGAGCAGCTGTAATGAAGGAACATCATGACCGCAGCTGCTGCAGAGAACTACCTCCACTCCACCCTGGCCAGCATGTCACTGTGTTAAATAAGGAGAGAGGAACATGGCACCCAGCAATTGTCCTGCAAAAGTGCACTGAGCCAAGGAGCTACATTGTCCAAACACCGAATGGAAACAAGGTCAGACGTTGCAGGAGCCATCTGCGAGAGCTATACAATCCACAACTGCATCAGAATATAAAAAGGATCCGCTTTGCTGAGCCAGAATCTCAAGATGAAGCTCAAAAGAATCACAGGGGCCCAGATGAAACACATACCACATCAACCGGTGAAACTAACACAAATGCAGAGGAACTCATAAACCCAAAGCCAACACACAACATCTGGGAGGGCTATAATCAAACCAGCCCACTACAAGGATTTTGTTTAACTATATAACATAGGATTATGAGATAACATCTTGTGACTAGAAACCTTATATCTTCCTCATCTTTCATGTACGCTTTTCTTAATTATGTTGGTTTAAACAAATCGTGTACTGTTGTAAGTGAGAGGTACACATTAGGAATCATTCCAATGATATGTGGACAAATGGTATTTAATGCATTTGAGTTCTTGTTTATTACACAGGACTGTTAAAATATGTTTACCTTTGTTATAGTCTGTCGGGGACTTCAGCTAAGTGGGGGGGGTGTTGTGATATGTTAATTAGGACAGGATGCCAGGTGAAGTGATACAGGAAGTGATGTATGATGTAATGTTACACCTGAGCATAACGTGGAGTAAAGTTATGTTAAACCCCGTTCTGGTTGTCTGCCTTGTCATCCACTAATACTTCAACCCCTGTGTCTTTACCATTTGCATTTTCTCATGAACACTTACTTTTGCGTGTCAAAAGCTGTCAGTCGAGTGGAAGCGATTTTTTTTTTTTACTAGATGAGCTCAGCCGCAACTACACCAATAGGTGTCAGTAGAGAGCAAGAACAGTGTCATATCATCTGTTTTAGGAGAGGAAGAACCTTTGGGGAAAATACATCGCTTAGTGGACCTTTTATGTAACTGCATTGAACTGTAGATGGCAAGCCGAGGCTGCATGTCCACTGTGAAGGAACGGATGGATGACCGAGAAAATTAAACCCACTTATGTAATAAATGAGCGGGGAGTATAAAATAGGAGTGAACTCCAAAAAGTCTGAACTATTCCTTTCAAGGTTTAACACATTGCAGTATGGTATCCCCTAATGAAACACTAGCACCTCATTGCTGGATTTGTTTATAGTGTTTGCTGAAATCTAGAGTTTCCAATTCACCCAACATGCATGTTTTTGGACTATAGAAGAACACCAGGGTATACCTGTTGGGAACCAACAACAACACAGGAGAGCACAGCAGGGCCAGTATAAAACCTGCAACCTATTAGCTGTTTAGCAATATTGCAAACAACTAAGCTACTATGCTGTCTTGTTGAAGTTCCATTCCACTATCCAAACCGCTTATCCGGCTCAGGGTCGCAGGGCTGCTGGAGTCTATCCCAGCAGTCACTGCGCGGCAGGCGGGGAGACACCCTGGACAGGCCCTCAGTCCATCACAGGGCCGACATACATACATACATACACACACACACACACACACACACACACACACACACACACACACACACACACACACACACCTAGGGACAATTTAGTACGGCCGATTCACATGTCTTTGGACTGTGGGAGGAAACCGGGGCACCCGGAGGAAACTCACACAAACACAGAGAGAACATGCAAACTCCACACAAAGGACAACCCGGGATGACCCCCAAGGTTGTTGAAGTTATCCCTCTGAACTATTGCCTCGGCTTTTGCTGAAAGGACAATAGTTTCTGTATAACAGACTAGGAAAACTCCAAAATGTTTTATTCATCTATGCAGAACAAATTGCATATACAGTTACAAATACAACTGTGCATTCAAATATATTCTGCTTTGTGCTAAGTGATAGCAAAACAAAAAACGAGAAATTGTTTTGCAGAATGTAACAAGTAGATATCAGCTCCAATTGGTTGCATGCACCCCTTAATTACAATGTTTCATGACAGGACCTGTCTCTGTCTTATCAACAAGCAGGACATTTCAGGAAAGTGTGGGTAGGTGAAATGCAAAGTTGTTCACCTCCCCTCCTCCCTCTCATCCTTTGCCTCCGACTTCATCAGTAACTCGGATTCAATACATAAATATGTGTCTCCCCATTCTCCTCTGCCTTTTTCCCTGCATCTCTTCACTGTCCCTCCCTTCCTACCGCCCTCTCCCTCCATCTCTCTTTTCCTCCTTCTGTGCCCTGACTCCTCCTTCAGCTCCAGAGTCTGAGTCCGGCGTCCACTCAGCCATCCTCCACTTCTCTGTGTCAAACTAGTGTCTCGTCTTCACCTCATCTTCACCTGACCACCTCTGAGCGCCACTTTACCACTGTAGAGAATACCAGCCTTACACTTTACTGCAGGTAGGAAAACAATTTCAAAAGTAGCCAGGATACATTTAACATTCAAAATAAGGACTCCATTTAGGCTTTCAAAGATTAGTGACAAGTTTGCTTTAAATTCTTATATTATTCCAGTAGGCTGAATAATCTACTTCTTGCACAGAGAGGGTTTTCTTAAAAAAAAAAACAACAACAATAGAACGCAGTTTTAAAGTACAATTACAGCAACTCTTCCAAGTGGCGTCGATGCAGGTTATGATTTGCATATTGTCAAATGCTTTTTCTGAGAAACACTCAACAGGAGTACGTGGCTTTTTATAGCAGTTTGCAGACAAAATCCTTGCATAAAGTCCTCAAGTTGTTGCAGATTGTTATCTAGTACGTCATATAAAGACAAAGATGCCGAAGCCTTTCAGAGCCGGATTAAAAGAGATCTTTGGATGTGTTTGTAGAGGTCTGTTTTTCTTTCAAGCATGAAACACTAGATACTTTCTTCTATATAGAGCATGATGGGAAAACCCCTACCATGGCCTTAGAAAGGTGTGTTTTGCAGGTCGATTTTCTGAGCAGCTGCAGGATATGTAGGAAATAAGGGAAAATAAATCAAGGAAAATAAACTTTTGATTGCTGGAAGTTTACAAAAATGTCAGTCAAATTCTTTTAATGCCAGTTGAATCATATGCGTCAGAAATTTAGGGTTGACACAGTCAGAAAGTCTTTTTCTTTTCTGTGATAACTGGTGGTATGGTGGATAAGCATCAGCCACAGAAACACAGCCTGATTATGTTGCTCAAGGTCGAGATGTGTAATGACCAAATGAAATTCGGGGAATTTCCTGTTAATCCCGTTTGATCTGGTAAATTACTGTTTCTGTCCCAGTGACATCGCCGAGCCAATAGAGTATATCTCAAAATAGCTGTTGTGAAAAAATACTTTCACTTTAGCAGCTCAGCAGCAGACTTGACGTGGTCAAAAGAGTAGTCACGAAGAGGGTAATCTTTATGAGGTGGTTTGAAGCTATCTGCGCAACGCAAGCAGACACTTTGCATTTTACAAGCAGGGAACAATAAAACAGCAGATGCCCATTTATTCCTGTAAACTGCACCACCAGGAGAGAGTAATTCATCGTTAAAAATGTGTACTTTTTTTTCCTTTGAAATGATTTCATGTGTCAACAGTTGACTCAGTTGTTCCTCCCCAACTGTTACGCAAATGACACATGGCACCGCCTGAAATCCATCAGTGATTGCTGTGTACACAATGTATGAAGGTATGTATACAGACGACTCTATTTTCTCTCCACAGAATGCCTTTTGGAGGAGGGAACAAGTGTGGCTGCTGCTACAAAACTGTCTACTTTGCAGAGGAAGTGCAGTGTGAGGGGAAGAGC
Organism: Lampris incognitus; assembly: GCF_029633865.1. NCBI lineage: Eukaryota > Metazoa > Chordata > Actinopteri > Lampriformes > Lampridae > Lampris > Lampris incognitus. Next base: position 113,897,627 of record NC_079212.1, read on the forward strand.
TGGCACAAAACCTGTTTCTTGTGCAGTAAGTATGTCGATTGTGTAGTTATTTCATTATTTGGCCTGTCCAGTGCTGTAAACGACCTTGAGCTGACAAGAGATGCCCGGGTGGAATTCAGATTATTTGGCTCTGGGGTAGGAAACTGAGCCTTTAAAGGTTTTGCCCAGGCATCTCTGGCCTTATTTGGATGCTGTGAAAACATGTGACCTGAGTTTGGTCTTCCTTATATGGGAGAGGAGGATTCACAACTCCCACTCATCTCGCAGACGTGTCAGAGCCAACTTCAGCAGTAGCACATCGCATTTTTTGTGAGATGACGTATTGAAGGTGTGGGGAATGTTGGTAAATGTCAAAGTGAACTTTTGAGATAAAAAACTGAAGCACTACAATGCTGAACAGTTACATTTGGGGAAATGATTGCTTTGTTTGGTGTGCTTTGCATACACATAAATTGAAATGTAAATGAGAAATAATTTACTGTCTTACACTTTGTAAAATTCATTTTTATCCCACTCTGGTTGTTTTAAGTGGCTTGCAGGAAGAATCTAGACAGCACAACAGTGGCTGTCCATGTGGATGAGATCTACTGCAAATCTTGCTATGGCAAGAAATATGGACCTAAAGGTTATGGCTTTGGTGGCGGAGCAGGGACTCTGAGCATGGACACAGGCGAACGACTTGGAATCAAGCCTGAAGTGTAAGGAAAATTTACAAATCCTGCCATATGCAGGCATACAATTATGACAGGACACATCATAAACTGAAATATAGTAGTATGTATTTCATGCATTGTTTGATCAAATTTCTCCTGAAATCCTTCAACATCTGTCAGAGAATGCTTAGGGTGTGGTATGAGTCTGTGGTGGCCAGTGCTCTCCTGTTTGCTGTTGTGTTGGGGCAGCAGGTTGAGGGTAGTGGATGCAAACAGGCTCAATAAACTGATCCGCAAGGCCGGGGATGTTGTGGGGGTGGAGCTGGACTCTCTGGCAGCAGTTTCTGAGAGGAGAATGTTGTTGAAGTTATGTGCCATCATGGACAATGTCTCCCACCCACTCCATGACGTGCTGGTCAAGCACAGGAGTGTTTTTGGTGATAGACTCAGCCTGCCGAAATGCACTACAGAACGCCACAGGAGGTCACACCTGCCTGTGGCCATCAAACTTTACAACTCCTCCCTCAGAGTGTCAGACACTCTGAGTCAATAGTCAATAGACTGGCTCTTCGACTATTTTACCCTGCCGGGTGTTTGTTTGTGCCATTTGTTTCATGCTGCAGTAACAATATGGATAGGGTATTATATGCTGATGCATGGTGCACATGTGTTTACATATATTATTCTTATTTTATCTTCTATTTCTATTCATTTCTATTTTCTGTTATCTTGTATCTTGTTAGTTTTTCTTTACTTGAGCGTGAGTGTCTGTAATAGGACCCAATTTCCCCTCAGGGATGAATAAAGTATTCTGATTCTGATTTCCTACACAGACAAGCACCCCATCGTCCAACAAATAACCCCAATACCTCAAAGTTCAGCCAAGCTCCACCAGGGTCAGATGTGTGTCCAAGATGTGACAAAACAGTGTATGCAGCGGAGAAGGTCATCGGGGGTGGCAATGTGAGAGAAAAATTTATGTTTTATATCAATTTCACAACAGTGTACAGTGACTTACTCAAGAACACGTGAATGGAAAAAATGTTTTGAATTCAGTTTGACTGAAGGTCAGTCTTTTTACCAAAGACTGTTTTTTTTTGTTTTTTGTTTTTTTTCCTCATCCAGTCCTGGCATAAGATTTGCTTTCGTTGTGCAAAGTGTGGCAAGGGATTGGAGTCCACAACCCTTGCTGACAAAGATGGGGAGATTTACTGTAAAGGTCTGTGTGCTGTCTACGCTCTTTGTATCTGGTATTAAAATATCACTGCTGTGGATGCTTTCAATCATTTTCTATAAACACCTGCAACAAAGCAAACTGAGTTGATCAAATAAGGTAAATTGCAGTAAACTACTGCAGTAAGCATTGCAGTTATGATTTGATGTAATAATGGAACGTGTTATGCCCGATGCAGTGTTTCTCATTTATTTCATCTTTCTCTGCAGGATGTTATGGAAAGAATTTCGGGCCCAAGGGCTTTGGGTTTGGTCAGGGGGCAGGCGCTCTGGCATATTCCCAGTAGTGCCTCCAGCAAGGGCCCACCTTGGACGGACATCTGGTGTACACCGATATCACCTGCTCCAGGCTCCTGCAGTCAGCATCGACCCTGCCATCGCACTCCAGTCTCAGGTGTAGGGGTGTGAAAGCAGCAAATGAAAAGTTTTTTGTGTTTGTTCACTTAACAGATTATTTTAGATATTGCTGTTGAATTGGGTATCTTCACACAAAAAAGTGTGATTGAACGAGAAATAGACACTTCGTTTTTTGTCAGAGCTCACATCAATAATTAAGTGTAATCAAACTGATAATTCAGTGTCTATGCATGGGAACCCACTTACTGAATGAAAGCTGCAAAATACTACCAATGGTTGCTATCGGTTTCTCACGTTGCATTTCACCTACACACCAGCAACACTTTACTCACTAGGTTTCATGTCATATACTGTACATGTCATTACTATGCACCTAAGTTTGTTAACATAGAATAAAGATCACGTGAAAATGGCACTGGAGTTTGTTATTCACTTGAGAAGACTTACTCTTTACAGAATATCTAAACAGCAATATGACCAGTCATCACGAGATAAACACTTGAACAAGTTGCAAATTTTGGCAAACTGAACACAACTGGCTTTGTTCTTTTTAGGGTTGTGGTAATTCTGGTGAAAACAATGAGTCTGTGTGTGCACTTGTTTATCTTCATGCCTGTGCTTGTTATCCCTTATTACCATCACCATAACACACAGTAGCAGGCAGCTGGCCAGGCAGGGATGGTCAGGAACAGCTGGGCACGTCAGCACAGACTAACACTTTTGACTCCCACCTCCCACTTTGTGTTGGACTAAGTGTGACCCTTTGATTTGTTTACAGCGTATTTCCCATCATTGCTACATTATCCCAGTTTCATAAATTCTGAAAATGTATGAAATGAGTTGGAGCTTGTGCACAAAGGAAGATGAGCCCTTGGCCTGCACGCTAGCAGCTGCCCGTTGTGTAAATGAGGTGGTCTAAGGTCGAGAAGTGTAAGGTCAAAGACTACACCAAGATATCACATTTAATAAAAATTAGATGCAACATTAATTTCAGAGCAGTCCATCATAGATTTCATATATGATATACTACAAAAAGTCCATTTTTAAAAAAACTAGATTAGTTTCATATTCCACTATACATTTTCTGCTCGTCTATATTGGACGTCAGTTTTGTGTGTAAATAGTTGAACTACATTCGACACCCTTTGAATTTAAGTAACTGTATGAAAACAGGGCTGCAGAAAAAACTACAGCCCTTTGTTTTCATAGATTTCTGATCTTAATGATAGAAACATGATTAAAAATGTAGCTTTTGCAAAGGAAACTTTATTTAACAGCTAACTAAAGATACTGCTCAATTGGGAGCATCATTTCAGACCACATAATGTTGAAAATATAAACCAACTATATTCAAAATTGTGTAAAAATATAAAGAAATATCAAAATGAATCAGCAACTTTTTGTTTTGTTCAAGTTTTCTGTCTATTAAAATTTGTGTGGTTAACTGAGTTTTATTGAGCCAGGTAGTCAGCACTGAGGTAAAAAAAGCAAAAAACAAAAAAACATGAGAATAAAAAGGTTGACAAAATGGAATATTTTCTTTGAATAATTATCACCAAAATTTAGCATCAATTCTTTCATGGACTTCAATGGCGCGGGGATCCAACCAAATCTAAAATGCTTTTCGGTTGTACTTTTTGAGACTTTAGGATGGGACTTCAATGCATGGACAAAACACCCAACTTATCGTAAAGTCATTGTGGTGGTATGAGTGACTATTCCCCACACTAAAGGGGCTATTGCATTAAGAATGCTGTGTCCAAAATGTGCACTAAAACACTAAAGACTGTGCTTACTTACACTTCTGTCTTATTCATATTATTGCTTGCACATGCATGGACATTTAGGTGCCACGAAAAGTATCAAAAAATGGCTGCTTAAACATTAGCTCAGACTTTCTTATACTGCACTGCTTGTTATAAATTATCAAGTGCAATATTCAAAAAAGTATTTCTGAGTTACAGAACTGTCTTAACTGAAAAACTTGCATTTGTATTTTATATCATGGTGCATATGCATGCTCTGGTAAGTGAACCTCAACCAGCAAATTCTAATCCATTTTAACTTGCTAGATACTTGGCATACAGTATTTGGGAAGTTGTAATGTGGAAGTTACAAAGCGCTATATGGCCCATAAAGGCCTAACAGTAATTGTTTTAATTTCAACACTGACACTCAATGGAGTCTGCTTATCATTTGACAGAGTTTAACAAATACTGAAGCATTATAAAACGTTAGACTCTGAATAAAAAAAAAATGTTCGGACAATATTTTGCCATGAACTAGACCAAGCTACTACATCTGTAAGCTAATTCCAGTGCTCAGAAGGAATGAAACAGTCAATAAAATACTATTGCCCATCAACTACACGCTGTCACTGCAACACATCTTTACAGTTTTTTAAATGTTTTTGTACCATCTCAGCTATTTTTGATTAACAAGGTCAGTAAAAGCAGTGAAACTTTACATTTCAATCCAACTCAATTTTAATACACACTAGTTTTTGTTTAAGGTATGAAAACAACTTGGTAACATTAGGGTTTCACTCAGACTGTAGCTGTATTTGGTAATCTGTACAAGTTTACTTTCAATTGTGTCATGCCGGGAGCAGGAAAAGAGGACCCAAATGCACGACTCAAGAGACGGACTGGACTAGAACAACGCTTTAATTAAACAAAGCAGGTACAGACAGCAGGGAAGGCTCGAAACAGGACGTGGCGCATCTGGCGACCAAGAGTCAATACGTGTCTGTGTGCGTCTCTCTCTGTGAGTGTCTCTAAAACGATCCGACAAGGAGTCAGGGCAACCAGGGGGAATACATACGTAGGGGAGCCAATCAGGGAGATTGTGCGCGGGTGCACAGGGCAGGGCAGGAACAGAACAGCCAATCGGAGAAAGGGGAGGGAGATTGGGCGCAGGACTGTGCAGGACTGGGCAGGGACAGAACAGCCAATCGGAGAACGGAGAAAAGGTGAGTGAAGCAGGGGCGATCAGGAGCAATCAGGGTCACTCAGCCAAATGGGGCGCAGGTGAACCGAAACACCAGTCAGGGGATGGGGAACAGGCGAGCCCCGATGACCCAGATCACACACCCATGACACACTGTTAATACATTATATACAAGTGACACAACCAAGGTAAATGGACACAAAGTGATTACTGACATCAAAGTGTTTGATATTTTCCCCGCTATGGTTGTGGTGTCACTACTGCATCGGGTATAAACACTGTTAAATGCCGTATTGACTTCAAGATCCTGCCTCTCACCTTTAAGGCCCTTGATAACCTAGCTCCTTTGTATCTTTCCGAACATTACATTACATTACAGTCATTTAGCCGACGCTGTTATCCAAAGTGACTTACAATAAGTGCATTTAATGTAGGAAATCAGGAGAACTACTAGTCATCAGAGGTCATAAGTGCATCTAAACAAGCATCTAAGAGCAAAACCAGTGGTAAAGTAAAAGTACAAGAATGAGATTTTTTTTTTAAAAGCGTGAATACAATAAGTGCTAAGAACAAGTAACAGGGTAGTAGTTCTTGAAGAGGTGAGTTTTCAACCTGCGCTGAAAAATGGTGTGAAAAATGGGCACTCCGCTGTCCTGACATCAGTGGGGAGTTCATTCCACCACTGTGGGGCCAGGACAGAAAAGAGCCGTGACCGGTATTGTATTTAGAAATCACGTCAGGACACAGCGCTGTCGCTCGACACAACCGCTACGTTGCATTCTTTATTTAGACTGACACAGCATCACAGGCAGACCCGATCAAACAACCCAGAGCCCGCAGGCATCACAATCGATCCCAGCACAATAGAACAGCACCAAATGCAGCACTGTCGACGTGTGCAGACATAACATTTCCCCCCCCCCCCCCCCGGCAGGATTTCAAACATGAAAGGTTGACACAAAGTCCTCTAGGTGGCCAGGGCGTAAACGTGTGCGAACAGGTCGCGGGGCGGCCTGAGGCTGGGCAGGCCGAGGTGGGGAGGGAGAAGGCAGGGGAAGCTGAGGCCCAGGAATGTCTGGGGCCCGTGTAGGAGCTGCATGAAGCCCCGGGGCGTCTCGCCATGCCGAGGGAATGGCTAAGGTTGTGTCACCAGCTGTGTGTGGCGGGGCTGACACCTTCCGTAGACGACTGGAGTGCCACCGAGTGCCATCGCTGAGGAGGTAAGTGGCTAGGCCCAGCTGACGGGTGACTTGGAGAGGAGAGGACCAGTATGAAGCCATTTTATTGTCCCTGTGGGGACTGCGGACCCTGACCCAGTCTGACACATTGATGTCTGGCACCCTGGTTCGTTTTGACTGGTCAAACCGTTGCTTCATCCGCGTCTGCTGACGAGTGACTGAGGCTCTGACCCCAGAGGGAGGTGCCTGGGGTGTGGAGGGGCGGAGCCTGTCAAGGGGCATGCACAGTTCCCGGCCTAGCATGAGAGAGGTTGGGGAGACGCCTGTGGTCGAGTGCTGTGTGGCCCGATAGTGCAGCAGAGTGTGACGGATGGCCTGCGTGAAAGAGCACCCTTGGGCCATGTGTGCTCTGAGGCCGTTCTTCAGTGACTGGTGAAAACGTTCAACGCCGCCATTGGCCTGGGGGTGGTAGTACGCAGTGCGTATATGATGGATGCCCTTGCTTTCGAGATAAGCAGTGAACTCAGCAGAGACCAGCTGAGGGCCGTTGTCAGTGGTGATGGTCTTTGGGAGGCCCCAGCGAGAGAAAAAAGAGTCCAGGAAGTCGATGATGATCTGTGAGGTCACAGTGCCGGAAGTGGTGAGTTCAGGCCATTTTGAGTGTAGATCGTAGGCGACCACCATGAAGCGTTGGTGGTGGGGAACTCCATGGATCTCACCACAAATGTCCAACTGCAGGTGTTCCCAGGGCTGAGAGGGCCAGGCGAGAGGTTGCAGGGGTGGGGGAGCCTGGTGGCCAGTCTTGCCACTCACAAGGCAGGCAGAACAGTCCTTCACCAGAGCCTCAATATCTCTGTCTATCCCCGGCCACCACACCAGGTCTCGGCAGCGCTGCTTCAGTTTCACAATGCCCAGGTGGCCTTCATGCGCCATATTCAAAACAAATGCACGGAGAGCAGCTGGGACCACTGTGCAAAACCCACGTGCCACGCAGGTGTCGTTCCAGCAGGAGAGCTCCTGTCTGACTCGGGCGAACACAGCCAGCTCCCCTGGGACCTTGTGAGGCCAGCCGTTCTAAATGTAGGTGCGGAGCTGGGAGAGGACAGAGTCCTGTTCGGAGGCTGCCCTCAGCTTCTGCAGAGAGACAGTGGCCTGAAGGGATGTGTGTAGCATTTGGACAATGTCCTTTTCCACACAGTCAGTGTCCGTCTGTGGAGCTGTGGTGGAGACAGAGCGAGAGAGCAGGTCGGCGACAACATTGTCTCTGCCTGGGGTAAACTGCAGGCTGAAGTTGTACTGGCGGAGGTGGTCAGACCAGCGGTGCAACCTCAGGGGTTTGTGGCCTGTCCCAGATGTGGACAGCAGCGCTGTCAGGGCCTGGTGATCTGTCCTGAGGGTGAAGGAGTGGCCATAGAGGTAGAGGTGCCACCTTTCACAAGCCCAGATACAGGCTAATGCCTCACGCTCACCCACGGAGTACCGCTGCTCGATCAGGTTGAGGGCACGGGAGGCGAAGGCGATGGGCTTCTCCACACTGTTCTGGGTTTGAGACAGCACAGCCCCTATCGCTGTGGCTGATGCGTCACAGGTCACAAAGGTGGAGCTGGAGATGTCGAAGTGAGCCAAAACTGGTGGTGAAGTCAGTTGAGTCTTGAGATCACGCACAGCGTCACTGCATGCCTTTGACCACACCCATGGCTCGTCCTTACGCAGCAGCTGACGCAGGGGGGCTGTGGTCACAGAGTACTGGGGAAGAAACCTCAGGTAATAACTTGTCATACCCAGGAAGGAGGCGACCTGGGCGGCCGAGCTGGGCTCAGGGATGGCCTGAATGGCGTCCACGTTGGATTGTAGTGGAGTTACACCGCTCGCTGACAGCCGGAACCCCACGAACTCGATGGCTGGCACAGAGAGGACACATTTCTCAGCATTGAGAGTTAGCTTGTGCTTGGACAGGGCTGCGAAGACCATGTTGAGGCGCTTGTCGTGGATTTCACTGGTGGGCCCGTGTACCACTATATCGTCCAGATAAACGGTCACGCCCAGTATGCCAGCCAGCACAGAGACCATGATTTTCTGGAAGCAGCTAGGGGCGGAGCTGAGACCGAAAGGCATCCTGGTGTAGCGAAACACTCCTGCATGTGTCACAAAGGCTGTGAGGTTTCGGCTGCTGGGGTGGAGGGGCACCTGTAAGTACCCCTGTCTGAGGTCGAGCTTGGAGAACACCTCAGAGCCATAGAACTGAGCAGTGAGTTCTTCTGAGGTGGGCAGTGGATACTTATCAGGGACCACTGCCATATTTACTGCACGTAGATCGATGCAGACACGCAGGCTCCCCGACTTCTTCTTAGCCACCACGAGGTTTGAGACCCAAGGTGACTCGTCCACCGGTTCAATGATGCCAGCTTCCAGCAGTTGTTGCAGCTCGGCAGAGACCCCCTCACGGAGAGCCAACGGGATGCGGCGCAGTGGTTGGATGACAGATTTCACAGCAGGGTTGAGGAGAGGTTGATGGGCGAAGGCGGAGAGGCAGCCCAGCCCCATAAACAGTGATGGCCACTTCTGCTGCCAAGGTGTGGCAACAGTCAGGATGCTGCCCCCCTTGTGTCTAAGAGGGAGAACCCCAGAGCGGAGAACAGGTCCAGGCCCATCAGGTTGGCCCCACGGCGTGCCACATGAAAAACTGCATTGGGCACCAGCTTGGTTCCATAACGGACAGTCACTTGGAGAGAGCCAACCAGATCGATTTTGGAGTCACCATACCCGCAGAGGACAGCTGAGGGTGCGGACAGTGGCAGTGAACCGAAAAATTGACTGTAGGTATCAACATTCAGGAGAGACACACCTGCACCGGTGTCCAACAGCAGGGGATGCACACATCATTAATGTTGACTGTGCATGATTTGAAGGACACTGGCCCAGAGCTCACCTTGTGAATGACGGCGGTTGAAGACTGGGGGGTGTGGCCCTCTGACCCAGCCGGGGAAGATCGACAGACGTTGGCAAAGTGATTTTGCTTACCGCAGCTACGGCATGTCTGGCCACGGGCAGGGCAGTTCTGAGCCCTTGAAACATGAGACCGAGACCCACAGTTACCGCAGGACTGTTGAGGGCGGGGCCGAGAACGCCGTCGTTGCAGTTGCAAGACGTCCTCAGTGGAGTCGGCGCCCGCCTCGCTCTGGCTGGGTTGCGTCCCGAGGGGCAGCTGTGAGTAGAGGGAGAAGTCGTTGGCAGCTTGACTGGAGGTGGCCACTTGCTGTGTATTTAGCATAGCAGCACACTCAGCTGCTCCCTCAACCTGTAGTGCGATGGTAATTGCTGTGGACAGCAGCAGATCGTCTTTTTCCAGCAGGAGAGTCTCACGCACCTTTGCGTTGTTGGTGTGTTCGATAAACTGGTCGCGGACCATCTCGTCCTGAAGCGCGCCAAACTTGCATGAGCTAGCTAGCCCTCGCAAATTAGCTACATACTGCTGCACAGACTCACCAGGCAGTTGGTGTCGCTGACGGAATATAAATCGCCGAAGGAGGGCACTCTGTGGAGCAGCGAAATGGGTGCTCATAAGTCCCACAGCTTCGTCAAAGCTTGTGACGTTCCCCAGAGTCCCGAGCACACGATGACCCTCTGCTCCCAAGCAGTGTAGCAACAGAGCCGTCTTCCTAGCCTGGCTCACGTCGTCGAGCCCTGAGGCGATGATGTAATTTTCAAAACTATGTAGCCAGCGAGTCCATGGTACCGGAGGCTCGCCAGGTAATGCCAGGAAGGGGGTGTAATATTTGCTAGTAATATTTGAGTTGCTAATGTCCCTTACGGCTTTCCGTAGCGCCACAACAAAGTCACGTGATGTACGTAACAACGTCAGTCGGAATCCGTTCGGTGAATAAACACCCAGCATGAGAGAAGTCGTCCTTGCTTTATTAATGTTATAAGTTAACATAGCCAGAGGGCACAGATCATTACATGGTGTCAGAGTAGCGGAGTTTAAATACCCAATATGGATTCGTACGCCGTTCCAGCTCCACAGATGGACTGGGAATCGGCGAACTTACCTGAAGCATGGAGACGATTTCGACAAACAACGGAGCTAATGTTCAAGGGCCCCCTGCGCGGGAAGAACGAAGAGGAGAAATGCAGCTACCTCCTGCTCTGGATAGGGGAAAAAGGGCGCGATGTGCACAACACTTGGACACTCAGCGGAGAACAAGCCAAGAAGCTAGAAACGTACTACGATAAGTACACTGAGTACATCACCCCCAAAGCAAACCCGATTTATGCCAGATATAAATTTCATGACAAGATGCAGGGAGAGAGTGAATCCTTCGAACAATTTGTAACTGAGCTAAAGCTCCTAGTCAAAGACTGTGGCTACCCAAATGCCGACGAGATGGTCAGGGACCGCATCGTGTTTGCCACCAACTCACCCAGAGTGAGAGAAAAGCTACTTAGCCAGGGAGCTGAGCTAACGCTAGAAAAAGCCTTAGATGTAGCCCGCTCACACGAGCTAACAAAGCAACAGCTAAAGTTTATGGGCCAGGGCAGCACACGTGAAACGGTGCACGCAATAGGCAGAAAGACTTACAAACCGAACGCACCCAAAGCAGCTAACGCTAACTTCAGACAAAGGGAGGGTAACGTTAGCACCGCCGCCAGGGCGTGTAGCTATTGTGGAGGGCTACACGCCGCTAAAGCCACTTGCCCAGCTAAGGGTAAACAATGCATTAAATGCAAGAAGCTCAATCATTTTGCTAAAGTATGCAAGTCTAGCTCCCAGGGACAGACAAGGTACTACCGCGGCACAGTACATGCCGTCGGAGAGAACCCAGAAGAGTACACCACTGACAGAGAGCAGGAAGAACTGTACTTCGACAACATTACAGTGGAGAGCACCGCTGTGGGAGAACAGACAGAGCTGTACATAGAGTGCATCTCAATAGAGAACAACGGAAAAAGCAACGAGCAGGCTTACGTAGAGGTTGGAATTGGCACACCTCCACAGAAGGTAAAGTTTAAACTAGACACTGGGGCACAGGCCAATACTATTCCCACCAACCTGTTCCAGGCGCTGTTCAAAAATGTGACACTGAAACCAGCAATACACAGACTCACTGAATATGGAGGAGGCGCGCTGAGCGTGAAAGGCACATGCAAACTCAAATGTAAGTACAGAGACAATGCAATGATGCTGGACTTTTACGTCATTGACACAAACGCCCCACCAGTCATGGCAATGAAAACATGCCGTGACCTAAACTTGGTAAAAGTAGTGATGGCTGTGAGCGAGGAAAACAATGTCACATCACAGAGCATAATGGATGAGTATGCAGATGTTTTCCAGGGAATAGGAGAGTTCCCAGGCGAGTGCACCTTCCACGTCACACCAGATGCAACGCCGGTCGTCTGCCCACCACGCAGAATCCCCATCGCCCTACGCAGCAAACTGAGGGACGAGCTTGACAGCATGGAGAAAGGCGGCATAATCTGTAAGGTAACAGAACCCACAGAATGGGTGAACGCACTCGTCATTGTTGAGAAGCCAAAGACAGGCAAACTTAGAGTGTGTTTAGACCCCAGAGCTCTTAACAAAGTGATACAACGACCTCACTACCCCCTCCCCACGCTGGAGGACGCCACCACAAAGCTCGCTGGAGCTGAGTACTTTAGCGTGTTAGACGCGCGGTCAGGCTATTGGGCCATCAAACTGAGCACTGAATCCTCAATGTTGACGACATTTAACACAGTGTTTGGCAGGTATCGTTTCCTCAGACTGCCATTCGGAATCGTGTCCGCTCAAGACGAGTTCCAGAGACGCGTGGATGAAACATATGAAGGATTGGACGGTGTGACGGCCATAGTGGACGACATACTAGTGTTCGGCAAGACTAAAGAGGAACATGACCAGCGTCTCAGAGCGATGCTGAAGCGCACAAGGGAGCGAGGGGTGAGGCTCAACCCCGACAAGTGTCACATATGCGTGTCCGAGGTACGCTACTTCGGCCACACGCTCTCACACAAAGGCATCAAACCAGACCCACACAAGGTGAAGGCGGTCAAGGACATGCAACCCCCACAGAACAAAGCAGAGCTGGAGACAGTCCTCGGCATGATCAACTACCTCGCCAGATTCGCTCCACACCTCTCACAGATAAACTCACCCCTCAGACAGCTTCTGAAACAGGACAGTGAGTTTGTGTGGGATGCAGTCCACGACAAGGCGTTCCAAGAGATGAAGAATCTCATTACACAGCACCCAGGTCCAGTACTCTCATATTTCGACCCGCAGAAAGAGCTGCGACTCCAAGTGGATACATCCAAAAGTGGCCTTGGGGCTGTCATGCTCCAAGATGGCAAACCAATTGCCTATGCGTCCAAGTCACTCAACAGCACTGAAGAAAACTACGCACAGATAGAGAAGGAGCTCTACGCTGTGGTCTTCGGCTGCAAGAGGTTCCACGAGTACATGTACGGACGAAAAGTGATTGTGGAGTCAGACCACAAGCCTCTGGAGGCAATACTAAAAAAGCCACTGGCAGCAGCACCACCCCGGCTGCAACGGATGATCCTGGCGCTCCAAAAATACGACATCCAAATCATCCACCGCCCCGGTAAGGACATACCGGTGGCCGACACACTGTCACACAAGTCAATAGAACACCACGACAGTGACCTACAGGAAGGGATGGAGGCCCAAGTGCACACAGTCCTCAGCAACATCCCTGTGAGCGACACAAGACTCACAGAAATCAAGCAGGAAACAGCGCAAGATCCACAGCTCACCGCAGTCAGACGAGCCACACTCACTGGCTGGCCAGACACAAAGAAAAAGTGCCCGCCCAGCATCCAGGAATACTGGAACCACAGAGCAGAAATCTCAGAAATGGGCGGTATCCTGTTCAAAGGTGAGAGAATCATTGTCCCCCAAAAGCTTCGCAAGGACATGATACAGCGCATCCATGCCAGCCACCTTGGCGTGGAAAAAAGCAAATGCCAAGCAAGAGACTTACTGTTCTGGCCTGGCATGGGGAAACAGATCGAGGATGCGGTAGCAGACTGCAGCATATGCCAAGAACGGCGCAGCGCAAATGCAAAGGAACCAATGATGTCACACGCCATACCCGAGCGGCCGTGGCAAGTGATAGGCACAGACCTATTCACATGGAACTCACAGGACTTCATAGTCACTGTGGACTACTACTCCAGATTCTTCGAGCTAGAGAGACTTTACAGCTGCACCTCATCTGCCGTCATCATGAAGCTGAAAGCAGCAATGGCTCGACACGGAATCCCCGAGACTATCATCAGCGACAACGGTCCGTGCTACAGCTCTGGTGAGTTCCGCAACTTCTCACAGACATGGGGTTTCTCACACACCACCACAAGCCCCCACTACCCACAGAGCAACGGCCTCTCCGAGAAGACTGTCCAGACGGCCAAACGCATCCTGGACAAAGCCAAAGCTGAGAACAAAGACCCCTACATGAGCTTACTGGAGTATCGCAACACACCGGTGGACAACCTGAAATCACCGGCACAGCTACTGGTGAGTCGGAGGCTGCGGTCCATTCTCCCATCAACAGCAAAACACCTGCAGCCACAGATCGCCAGTCAGGAGGATGTTCACAAAAGGAGAGAGGTATGTCAACAGCGCCAGCAGGCATACTACAATCGAACAGCCAAACCTCTGCCCCACCTGCCCACAGGCATACCAATCCGCTTCCGGCAGGAGGATGGATCCTGGAGACCTGCAACTGTGGAAAGACCAGCGAACACAGACAGGAGCTACCACATCCAAACCAAAGAAGGTCAGATCTACCAACGCAACCGTCAACACCTGCGACAAAGCAGAGTGAACACTCACACTACACACACACACACTTAACAGCAGACTGTTACCAGCGCTAACAACAACACACAAGCCCATCAGCAAGAGCATGCTGAACCTCCAGACACGAACAATCAGCGACAACCAGACACACAGCCTGGTTACACCACGAGGTCAGGTCGCACGATCAAATCAAGACAAATCCTTGACTTATGAATGTAAAAAAAAGAGAGAATTGTACACCAACCTGTACTATACCTGCTATGTTTTGAAAAGAAATATTTACAGCATTCACTTACCTTGTGTACCTACCTGCTGTTTGCAGTTACCAGTAATAAAATGGGAAAAAAAAGATGAAATGTTATTACGGTGTCACATTTAGACAGTGAAGGAAATGTTTTACACTACTTTGTTGCAGTCCAGTTATATAAGAGTTCCACTTTCATATTCTTTCTTATTAAGATTGTATTCGCTTATAAACGTGCTCAACGTGGTCTGTATCTCTGCAGAGAAAGCAGCACTTTTCAGAAAAAGGGAGATGTAATATTTGCTAGTAATATTTGAGTTGCTAATGTCCCTTACGGCTTTCCGTAGCGCCACAACAAAGTCACGTGATGTACGTAACAACGTCAGTCGGAATCCGTTCGGTGCATAAACACCCAGCATTAGAGAAGTCGTCCTTGCTTTATTAATGTTATAAGTTAACATAGCCAGAGGGCACAGATCATTACAGGGGGCAGGTGGTGGGAGAGAGATATATCCCATCCTCGTCGCCAATATTGTATTTAGAAATCACGTCAGGACACAGCGCTGTCGCTCGACACAACCTCTATGTTGCATTCTTTATTTAGACTGACACAGCATCACAGGCAGACCCGATCAAACAACCCAGAGCCCGCAGGCATCACAATCGATCCCAGCACAATAGAACAGCACCAAATCAAATGCAGCACTGTCGATGTGTGCAGACATAACAACCGGGTCGATCGACAGCGAGGGCCTCTGAGCGACGGGGCAACCAGGCGTCCCGAGGCAGCAGAGTGAAGTGGTAGGGCGGGGGTGTAGGGCTTTTGACCATGGCCTGGAGATAGGAAGGAGCTGTTCCTTTCACTGCCCTGTAGGCTAGCACCAGAGTCTTAAACTGGATGCGAGCAGCTACTGGGAGCCAGTGTAGGGACATGAGAAGGGGAGTTGTGTGGGAGAACTTATGGTGGTTGAACACCAGACGAGCTGCAGCTTTCTGAACAAGCTCCAGAAATCTGATGGCCGACACCGGGGCGCCAGCAAGGAGGGAGTTGCCGTAGTCCAGCCGGGAGATGACCAGAGCCTGGATGAGCACCTGTGCCATCTCGTCCTTGAGGAATGGATGAATCCTCCTGATGTTATAGAGGAGAAATCTGCAGGAGTGAGCAACCGATGCAACATTTTCAGCAAACGACAGTTGGTCGTCCAGGATCACACTCATTCATATCCATCCACACACCCTCCACTCTCTAATCATCTTCTGCTCTCCAACTCACTACTACACCATCGGCGTGCTTGACTACCATGGGAACTAGAGCCTTCAGTCATTCTGCCCTCCACCTATGGTTCCTCTCCCACAAGACATTCACAACACTGCCTCTCTTCCAACCTTCAAATCCCATCTCAAAACACACATTTTCAAACTGGCGTATTCAGTCTGATACACGCTTCATTGAGTTTTGTGCAGATGATGATTTTATGCTTATCTTTTGCATTAACCTTTTATTGTCTACCCTCCTTTGTTTTGATTTTATGCTGTCTGATACAGTGCTTTGTTTTTAACAGTGTTCTGTAAGGTGTCCTTGAGTGCTCTGAAAGGTGCCCACAAATAAAATGTATTATTATTATTTAACTTACTAGTATTAATAATATCCACTGACTATGAAGCATTCATTTTGGATCTTGGCAAAGATGTGTCAGTAACTGTACATTAAAATATACTCAGGGGAAGAAGCTGTCCCTGTGATTAGCTGCCTTGATTTATTATATCTCCCTTGGAAGGAAGAGAGTCAAATATGCTGTGGCCAGAAGTCAGCAACGATCCCAATTTCAGACGTTTAACTTCAGGATCACACAGAACTCTTGTCAAAGTTCTACAAAGAGCCAGAAAACGTTCTCCGTAAATAATTTATTTATTGCGTTTGTGTGTTTAGAACCATGAAGGTTTCCTTTGAATTCCATTATGAAAACAAAAGCTCTATAGAGAACCCTGGCTGGACGGTAATAAAACCAAAAATGGCAAAAATTGTTCTATGATTAGAATCTATGACGTCACTCTACAGTACCTACCCAGAACCCTTTTTGGTCGGGCGGGCGCCTTTATTATGACTACGAGGCCAATTTCGCAATTTTCATCGTGGCAGCGCTGACAGAAACATGGGTACATATTCCAGATCATGTCATCACAGTAGGATGTGGATTTACGGCTGCAACCCACGTTTATTACATTGTAGGTTTATACTACGAGATCTAATATATAGTTTTTTCCTGAAACAGTCAATGGTGTTGAGTGCTCGATTAATGAGGAGCGGAATATCAACACGGATACAGGAAAAAAATATTTTAATGCATAGCAGTAAATATTTTAATGCATAACTGCTATGCATTAAAATCTTTACACACACATAAACCTAACTCCGTTTTACAATCAGGTGATAACCGCTACACCATGGAACTACGGCCATATCACGAAACCATTTGGCCCTGTGATGGCCTGACGGCCTGTCCAGGGTGCTGTCCCCCTGCCTGCGTGCCCAACGAGATAGGCTCCAGCGTCCCCTCGACCCTGAGAGCAGGATTAGCGGTTTATAATGGATGGATGGATGGATGGATGGACATCACAGTCTGGGAGTACAGCTATACCCCTGCTAATAAACCCACTCCTTTTTCCGAGTTTGTACTCTAGATGGGGCACTAGCAAAACCAGCTCTGCAGTTTTTGGTTTCGCTTGCTCCTCCGGCCAGCCTTCACAACGAAGAGTCGGTTGCCTAGTGACGGAAAACTAGCTGCCGATGATTTCCTGTTTTTGGAAAACCGTGCTGATGGACATCACTCTTGGCGAACTTTTGCAGTCGTGAGTCACACGTTTGCCTTAACTTTACAATTTACACGATGAGAAAATAAAACACCGCTTATTGCGCGGAGAATGGCGCATGACGTCGGCGTCTCCAATCGGGTACCGCAAAACTTGTGAAGAAACGATGAACGATTACATTTTCATCAGAGTCGTCGGCAAGGGGAGTTACGGAGAGGTGAACCTGGTGAAACATAAAACGGAACGAAAACAGGTGAGATCGATAGATGAGTTTGTTTGGAAATGGGACACGGCGGGCAAAACGCTAAACCGCGCATATCCCCGTTCCCAGCGCTTGAAGTTAGCCAGCTAACGCTACGTTAGCTTGGCTAACGTGGGTCACAGGGACATGACAGTGGGCTTGTGATTTTAAAATGTTGCATCAAGTTAAAAAGTAAGGTCAGCTTAGCTTGGTGTTTGCAGGCTCGGGGATCGGAGAGAACAGTCCAGACAGTCGTGTGTCGCAAAGGCCTCTGAAGAGAACGTCTGTAAATTGATAGGGAAATATAGCAACACATTTCACAATTCAAAATGGAAAATTCCTTGTTGTCAAGCGTAATCAAACACTCGTGAACATGAACACCACCCTCTCAACTCTGGACGTAAACTCGAGTTCATCTACAGAGAATGCAACAAAAAAAATCTAGTCGGCCACAAGCACCCAGACAAATTCTCAAGTTTGAGGGTATGTTTTCAGTTTCAAAATAAATAGCAGCAGGATGTACAGACGGGTGACAAAATAAAGCGGAAAAACCTGAATGCTTGACCCCCTACAGTGAGGGGGGCCAGGGGCTCTGTTATGCTGTGGGAGGCATTTTCCTGGCATGGTTTGGGTCCACTTGTCCTCGTGGAGGGAAGGGTCACTGCAAATACAAAGTTATTCTGAGTGATCATCTTTGTCCTATGATGAAACATTTCTATCCTGATGGGAGTGGTCTCTTCCAGGATGTCAATGCCCCTTCCACAGGGCATGGGGGGGTCCCTGAATGGTTTGATGAGGATGAAAATGATGTAAATCATATGCTGTGGCCTTCACAGTCACCAGATCTCAACCAAATTGAACACCTATGAGAGATTTTGGACTGACATATTAGTCAGCGCTCTCTACCACCATCATCAAAACACCAAATGAGGGAATATATCTTTTGGAAGAATGATGTGCATCCCTCCAGTAGAATTCAGAGACTCGTAGAATCTATGACAAGGAGCATTGACACTGTTCTGGAGGCTCGTGGTGGTCCAACAACTTACTAAGACACTTTATGTTGGTTTTTCCTTTTAATTTGTGACCCATCTGGTTTCCAGATTTGTTCATAATCAAAATAAACGTTCACAAATATGCTGCATGACTACTTCTAGCTCTGTCTTTGTTTTGCCAGTATGTAATAAAGAAGTTGAACTTGACCACCTCTTCGAAGCGAGAGCGACGTGCTGCGGAGCAGGAGGCCCAGCTTCTCTCTCAGCTGCGACATCCCAACATTGTGACATATAGGGAGTCTTGGGAAGGAGGTGACTGCCAGCTGTACATTGTCATGGGTTTCTGTGAGGGAGGTGACCTCTATCATAGGCTCAAGCAGCAAAATGGACAACTTTTGCCTGAGAGGCAGGTGGTGGAGTGGTTTGTCCAGATAGCAATGGCCCTCCAGGTTTGTTGTAAATTTTTTAAAAATGACAACAAAATAAAAATCAATGAACTCAAAGGTCATGTTACCAGTAAAATTGTTGTAATTTCACTCTATAGTATCTGCATGAGAAGCACATCCTACACCGGGACCTAAAGACACAGAACATCTTTCTGACTAAGACCAACATCATCAAAGTGGGGGATCTCGGAATTGCACGGATTTTGGAGAATCAGAATGATATGGCCAGCACACTCATTGGGACGCCATATTACATGAGCCCTGAGCTCTTTTCTAATAAACCCTATAACCACAAGGTACGTAGACGATCTGTTAAAGCTTCAAATATTAGTTTTTCACTAATTATTCATCAGGCTCAGTTTGTGTTGGCTGCCTCTATATGGCCAGCATAAGTGAATGAGACCGTCTGTGAGAAAATTAGATAATCTCTCAAAACGATTTATGACATTGATGGGACATATAGCCATCATTAGATACATTACCTCATTGCCATATGTATTGCAAACATCTACCTTTCCAAAACACCACTACACTCACTCACTTTTCTTTTCAAAACAAATGCACAAGGTACCAGTGGGTGAATGTAGTTCTTTGTGACAAAAGGTAATGCTTATGCAAAATGAAGCCGTTCTTCCTCGAAACAGGGTGGCATGATGGCCCAGTGGTTAACACTGTTGCCTCACAGCAAGAAGGTCCTGGGTTCGAACCCCAGGCTGTCCCAGGTCCTTTCTGTGTGGAGTTTGCATGTTCTCTCCATGTGTGTGGGTTTCCTTTGGGTGCTCCAGTTTCTTCCCACCATCAAAAAAACATGCATGTTACGGTTAATACTCCTGTCTGAGACCCTGACCAAGGCAATGGAAAGAGGAAATGGAGTTGGTCCCCGGGCACTGCACTATGGCTCGCTCACTGCTCCTAATGTATGAATAGAGGATGGTTAAATGCAGTGAATGAATGTCATTGTATAAAGAAGGGGGTAAAAATGACAAATTGGAGTTGTAATAAATTTTTGCATGTAGAATATATATTGCAGGCTTCACAATACAATGTTTATGTTGGGACAGCCCACCCAATTAAATCTAAAGCTTTAAAGTACTTAGTTGGTCCCCAAACCCGGCGTCTACTGTAGATGTTGTATTTAATAAAAGTTAAGATTTACTGCTATCAAACACAGAAAGTCTTCTTAATAAGTGATGACCATGATTCAGCGTACCTACCATGCAAGGCACTGTAGTGGTTAAACATTTCATGATCACTCTGTGGCAGTGAACACACTGAATGCAGTAGCGGTTTCCACAACATGCTGAATGCAGGGGCAAAGGTGCTTATACATAGCCTTGTATATATGAAACGATAGACTTGAGCATCAACTAAGGCTAGTGCCCAAGCAAAAATTATATGTTGAGCTCACTAAAAGAAATGTCAGAAATGCAAAGTATAGTTTAGTATAGATATACAGATGGAGAACCAATCGCTATCCTACCCTTAATTAGGTAGACTGTGAGTCTATGGGAAAACTTGCATGCTGTTTCTACTTTTCCTTTAGGTAGAAAACACTGAAGAATAAGCTGGGGTTTTTTTGACAGTGAGCTGTTATATTTGATCTCTAGTCAGATGTATGGGCATTGGGATGCTGTGTTTATGAGATGTCCACGCTGAAGCATGCCTTCAATGCCAAGGACATGAACTCATTGGTGTATCGTATTGTAGAGGGAAAGGTGAGTTTATCTTTTTTTTAAATATTTTATTTTCAAATAAAGACCCAAGCTATTCTTTTTAACAAAAAATATCTTGAAAGCTCAATTAAGGCAAACTTGTTATACATAGATCTCTCATGTAATAATCTATTTATCCCATCAGTTGCCTCAGATGCCTAGTAAGTATGACCCCCAGCTTGGAGAGCTGATCAAAAGCATGCTGTGTAAGAGACCCGAGGACAGGCCCGATGTCAAGTTCATCCTCCGACAGCCTTACATCAAACGACAGATTGCCATGTTCCTTGAAGCCACTAAAGAGTAGATAACGCTGATAGCGAACAACCTTTCTGGAATATTCCTTTTTCTACCTCTTTATATTTTAAATGGACTCAATTCATCTATCTTGTAAATGATGCTGTCTGAGATGTCTCTTATTTTGGTTCTCGCCACATCAGGAAAACTGCCAAGTCAAGAAAGAAAGCCGCAGGTGGCAGCAGTGACAGAAGTGCCAACAGTGCAGTGCTTGTAGAGTCACCTCAGCCAAAAGCCGAGAGGCTTCCACCAAATCCCCAACCGGAGCCTATTGCCAAGGGAAGACGGGTGAGATAATGCACTGTAGCTTGGCTAGCTTTGCATGGTAACTTAAGTGGAATAAATTACAGCTTGCAAGCAAGTACATAAGCAACCAAATTAAATTAGATTCACATTGTGTTATGTGAATACAACCCTTGCCGAACTCTATCTGAACAAAATCCTGCTCTGCCAGTATAGCATATCAATATGATGTGAAAGATATATAGTGTTTTTACATCTTGAACTTGTAGAATCATTTTTATGATGAGATGTTGCCAGTTGCAAAGTCCGATAACTGTTTCTGAATTTTTGGCGCCATGCTTACTTTGCAAGAACATTGAAGATGTCGGGTCATTGGGGCCTTCAGTAAATACGAAATTCTGTCATTGTCTTATGTTTATTCTGACTAGTTCTTGGGTTTCTCCCCCATCCCCAGAAAGAGAATTCACAACATAAAAGTAAAAAAGGTCTTATAGAGCTACACAAAGCTCAGACACCTCCATTGCCCAAATCCCCTTCACCTGATGCTGTCAAAGGAAGTGCAGTGTCCCTGGCAACCATCAGCAACATTAATATTGATATCCAGCCACAAGAAGACAAGGACCTGGTGGAAAGACGGTTTCAGCAGCCCCAGTCAGTTTTGCCAAACACCAAAGCTGGTGACAGACAGGCAACGGACAGTTCTACAAAAGACAGCAAGGGAAAGGGGAAACCGGATCCCTCTTCCCTCCTTTCTTCCGTCAACCACAGCTAAAGCCATTATCAGAAGTTGAGAGAAAGGGGGGAGAGGAGAGAAGGCCATCCAATGGACTACTAGACATTTGCTCACACGTGGCGCCGCCTCCTGGAGACAAACTTCCTGCCTTCACAAAGAAACAAAAAGCAGATGCGAATGATAAAGATGATACAATGGAATTACTTAGGGAGGCTGAGATGGCAAGACCAAAGCGTAAAGTCGGGAGAGAGGCTGCTGTATCTGTTAGTGACCCTGAGCTGTGGTCTGCAGATGAACCCAATAGAGAAAACGTCAGGGAAACTTTGGAAGGGAATATGGACAGTAAAAATGACACTGCCACCCCCCTCAAGGGAACCCCAACGCAAAACCATACCTCAGAAACCCAAGTAAGTGCTAATGGTAGACAGTGATACTTCTGCTGTTGTTTGATTGATTATATGAATTGCTCATTTGTTCTGTTTCATATGCTTGATATATTGTCTTTGTAGGAGAGCCTAGAATCTACTGAAAAACTATTAGAGCCCCTTCCTCCCTCCATAGCGCTGGTGAGAATTAGGGTTATTATACCCACTGTGTGATGTTTATCTCTGAGCAAAACCCATAAGATGACTGTATGACAATGCCAAAGTGGAAGGTTCTTCTCCAACAGTGTCAGATAAAGTTTGCCACAATGGCAAAAAAACAAAACTTGATTTTGTGTCTTTAGGAACCTTTTCAGCATGAGTCCTCCTCAGCAGTCACCAAGCTGGGCCTGCCTCTCACAGGCCCCACTTCCCACATTTATTTGGAATCTTCAGTCTCACAACAACACTGTCAGACACACAAGGACAAGGTAGAGACAGTAAGTAAGACAGTAAGACCCTCAAGATTTAAATTAGCGAATTATTTCCTTTAATATGTTGTTGAAAAGGTTTTATCTCACTACAGTTTGATAATTTCCTAAGATCACATGCTTTATGTTGTGAGGTCTGGCTTTAGGTTTAGAAAAAGCACCCTAAACTTAGGTACCACCTCTAGGATGTCTTGGGGGTCAACAAACAGAAATATGTAAAATCTAGTTGGTGTGAATTGCAACTTGCAAATGTTTTACATGAATCAAGTGGAAGAGAGAGAGAGAGAGAGAGAGAGAGAGAGAGAGAGAGAGAGAGAGAGAGAGAGAGAGAGAGAGAGAGAGAGAGAGAGAGAGAGAGAGAGAGAGAGAGAGAGAGAGAGAGAGAGAGAGAGAGAGAGAGAGAGAGAGAGAGAGAGAGAGAGAGAGAGAGAGAGCGAGAGAGAGAGAGAGAGAGAGAGAGAGAGAGAGGGCTTTGGGTTTGGAATCATAGATAGATTTTTGGAGAGACCCCTCCCAGGATACCTTATGTTCTCATGATCAAGATGAATCCCCTGCTAGTTGATGTTTTGATCCTCTGTCCGTATGCAACTTGAATTCTTTTTTCTTTTTTTTGTGAAATTGAACATCAGGTTGAATCTTCAAATAGAAACTAAAAATATATGCTTGGTGCCAAACAACTGAGATTAATCACCTCTAATGTAAATACGTTTTTTAGCTTCTTGTTTAGCTTGTTTGTAATTTCAACCTACAATAGTTTGCTAAGGAATATAATTTCAACAGACAATTATACTGTTAAGACATTGAAACGGCAGTTACAGTGCATCCGGAAAGTATTCACACCCCTTCACTTTCCCCACATTTTGTTATGTTACAGCCTCATTCCAAAATGGATTAAATTCATTTTTTTCTCATCAATCTACTTACAATACCCCATAATGACAAAGCGAAAAAGGTTTTGTAGAAATTTTTGCAAATTTATTAAAAATAAAAAACTGAAATATTGCATGTACATAAGTATTCACACCCTTTACTCAGTACTTGGTTGAGGCACCCTTGGCAGTGATTACAGCCTCAGGTCTTCTTGGGTATGAAGCTACAAGCTTGGCACACCTATATTTGGGGTATTTCTCCCATTCTTCTCTGCAGATCCTCTCGAGCTCTGTAAGGTTAGATGGGGAGCATCGCTGCACAGCTATTTTCAGGTCTTTCCAGAGATGTTCAATGGGGGTCAAGTCTGGGCTCTGGCTGGGCCACTCAAGGACATTCACAGACTTGTCCCGAAGCCACTCCTTCGTTGTCTTGGCTGTGTGCTTAGGGTCGTTGTCGTGTTGAAAGGTAAACCTTCGCCCCAGTCTGAGGTCCTGAGCGCTCTGGAGCAGGTTTTCATCAAGGATCTCTCTGTACTTTGCTCCATTCATCTTTCCCTCGATCCTGACTAGTCTCCCAATTCCTGCCGCTGAAGAACATCCCCACAGCATGATGCTGCCACCACCACCATGCTTCACTGTAGGGATGTTATTAGCAAGGTGATGAGAGGTGCCTGGTTTCCTCTAGACGTGACATTTGGCATTCAGGCCAAAGAGTTCAATCTTGGTTTCATCAGACCAGAGAATCTTGTTTCTCATGGTCTGAAAGACCTTTAGGTGCTTTCTGGCAAACTCCAAGCGGGCTGTCATGTGCCTTTTACTGAGCAGAGGCTTCCGTCTGGCCACTCTACCATAAAGGCCTGATTGGTGGAGTGCTGCAGAGATGGTTGTCTTTCTGGAAGGTTCTCTCATCTCCACAGAGGAACGCTGGAGCTCTGTCAGAGTGACCATCGGGTTCTTGGTCATCTCCCTGACCAAGGCCCTTCTCCCCCGATTGCTCAGTTTGGCTGGGCGGCCAGCTCTAAGAAGAGTCCTGGTGGATCCAAACTTCTTCCATTTACGAATGATGGAGACCACTGTGCTCTTCGGGACCTTCAAAGCTGTAGAAATTTTTTTGTACCCTTCCCCAGATCTGTGCCTCGATACAATCCTGTCTCGGAGGTCCACAGACAATTCCTTTGACTTCATGGCTTGGTTTCTGCTCTGACATGCACTGTTAACAGTGGGACCTTATATAGACAGGTGTGTGCCTTTCCAAATCATGTCAAATCAATTGAATTTACTATGGGTGGACTCCAATCAAGATATAGAAAC
This sequence comes from Lampris incognitus, assembly GCF_029633865.1. NCBI lineage: Eukaryota > Metazoa > Chordata > Actinopteri > Lampriformes > Lampridae > Lampris > Lampris incognitus. Next base: position 113,922,571 of record NC_079212.1, read on the forward strand.
ATCTCAAGGATGATCAGTGGAAACAGGATGAACCTGAGCTCAATTTTGAGTGTCATAGCAAAGGGTGTGAATACGTATGTACATGCAATATTTCAGTTTTATTTTTAATTAATTTGCAAAAACTTCTAAAAAACCTGTTTCACTTTGTCATTATGGGGTATTGTGTGTAGATTGATGAGGAAAAAAAGGAATTTAATCCATTTTGGAATAAGGCTGTAACATAACAAAATGTGGGGAAAGTGAAGGGGTGTGAATACTTTCTGGATGCACTGTACATAACAATCACTGAGTTCAGTCGAATGAATCTGGGTCTTGTATCATGTTTTGTTTTTTTTGTTAGTCCAAGGCAGCAACTACTAGACCGCTACCTCCCCCGCCTGTATACGCCGTAGCCATAGAAGGGAAGAAGAGGAGCAAGGGGAGCACAGAGAAAAAGAAAACTGCAGTTCCTACACCTTTCACATCAACTGGCACCCCTAAATGTGGATTCTCACCACTGCCACAGGTGACTGATGGTAGTGGGCTGTCTTTATCTGTTTCAAGGGCCCTTAGCTTGTTCATCATATAAAAAGCCATGAAAAAGCCATTTGAACCTTCAGTTTCTTTAGGCTGGCTCTCAGTATGACAAATTTCAGAGTTAATAAAATATTGAACCATAACATCAAAGGCTCTTTTGGAACTCATGGAATCACACCTATAAATTATAATCACACTTATAAATTGTTATCTTGTATCTTGCTAGTTATTAGTTTTTTTTTTTACTAGAGCATGAGTGTCTGTAATAGAGCCCAATTTCCCCTTGGGGATGAATAAAGTGTTCTGATTCTGATTCTGAAATTGTGCGGGTTCATTTCTTTCAGGACCGTCCTCTTTCTGCCAGAGAGAGGCGAAGACTGCGACAGTTCCAAGAAAACCTCAGCAATCCAGGTAAATAATTGCAAGAAATGACAAATACCAGATAACAACAAACACAAGGCCCCGATAAAAGATGGCATGGTACTTGAAAAGGGGGCAACAATCACTTGGGTGAAAGAGTTAAGAGCAGATCAAAGAAAATCACATGGATGCATTTTGAAAAAAGCAAAATGGTAAGATGAAATAGGCATGTTTGATAGCCAAACAAATGTCACTACAAAATCTTACAATTCTTGACATCCAAGTTACTAATCTTGAAAATTTTAAAAAGCAAAGGTTGACACTTAGGATTTAGTTCAGTTTCGTGAGTCATTTGCTTGTGCAAATTCTGCATGTATGGGTGATGAGTTAATCTTCTGCATATTTCTTAAATTGTTGACTAATTTTTTGCTTTCCCGCAGCTGTTGGTGATGTAAGAAGAGCATCGTATGATGTCACTCCCTCAAAGCCTGAGCTCCAACATACCCCAGTCACCCGATCCAGTTCTGATTCCATCAGCGAGGCTGAAAAGAAGGTATAGTCTGGGTGGATGAATCCAGATTTGGTGACTTTCTTGCACTTTTCACCTTATTGTATCTTGGCTCAAGATATTTCAGCAAAGTTATAGAAAGCATTTAAATTCATGTCTTATGCTTGGACAAAAGGCAAGATTGCCTTTTTTATTACATCACAACACGCCTAAAAAACATTTGATTATAGCCTAAAAGGTTAGAGGTGCATCTGAGCTCCTCTTGCTAACAAAGCTAACCAAATAAACAATGCCATGAGCTGAAAGGAGAAATGTATCCCATTTCTTCCTATGATAACGGGGTGTGATCTGTCCTAGCAGGATAGGTTGCTGGGGCAACGGTCAGATGAAGATGAATGCAGCTCATCCACAAGTTCTACAGAGCGCTCAGAGGGGGACTGCAGAGAACGGTGAGAGCGTTTGAACACAGGGTGAAGAGGCCATGCACTATAGCCCACTGTTACATAAAACCTTTAAGAACCTCACAACTCCTCCGTGAAGTCACTACACCTTTTATTAGTTGCCTAGCTCTAGAGCTGTATGCACTCATCATTTCCTGTATTGCATTATCTATGGAAAATTTACAGTTAATTTGTGTTCATTGCCTCTCTGCAGTAAGAGTGAATCCACTGACATGCAGGATCTAGTTCAGATGATGACTCAAACATTGCGCATGGATGGCAGAGATGGTGTGAGCGAGCTAAACGGAAATAGCTCTACTGCATTACCAGAGTTTAAACTGAACAGGAAGTACAGAGACACCCTGGCGCTTCATGGAAAAGCTCATGAGGAAGAAGAGGAGTTCCCATTCAGCAAAATACCAGCTGGTTAGACGGGAGCATACACAATTGCATTTTGCATACTATTATTGTTAGTTAATTCATTATGTGGCTTTTCCTTGTTTTGTGATCATTTTTTCCTACTTCAAAAGGCTCCAAATCTGGCCCAGCCAAGATCCTGAGGGCTGTTGAGCGCCTGAGGACAGATGTGGTGAAAGGTTTAGGTGTCAAGCTGTTAGACAAAGTCATGGACATCATGGAGGAGGAGGATGAGAACAAGCGAGAGGTATGGAATCAAACTAGTAAATTGCATCCAACTCAAAGAGCTTTGCCAATATACTGGCCTTCATTTATGAAGCCATCATAAAAGCAAACAAATGTGAGAGGTGGAATAACAAAGTTAGTGTTTTGTGGTGGAAAGAAAACTTTCTTGCAGCTAAGATTAAAATGCAAAGGTTAAGTGACTTAAACATCATTCAGGTGGGTTTGCACACCATGAAGAGCTATGGTACTACTATCTGCTAAATGAGAGGATCTAAGGGCTACTTGTTACACTCCACGTCTTTCCCAAACTGAATTTTCAAGGCTTGCTGATTTCTGAAAGTTTGTTAGCATTACTGAAGTTATACTCTAGCTTTAAAAATAATCCCACTAGAGAAATTAAGTTCAAACTGATACATTAATTTTAAGATTGATCCAGATTAGAGACCACATCTGGAATCTTTTTGTCTCACTGCAGCTTTGTCTTCGGGAGCAAATGGGAGAGAAGTACCAAACCTATGCTGTGATGGTGAGGCAGCTGAAGTTCTTTGAGGAAGTTGCCCTCAAAGATTAAAAAAAAAAAGTTAAAAGTGAAAATTAGCTGACTTTGGTTTGGCAATCTTATGGAAATGTGTATAAAATATTTTGGTACCTCACTTTTAGTAAAAGAGATATACAGTTTATGATTTCCATGAAACCTATGCAAGGATCGTGAGATTCTAAACATTAGTTGTCTTTTTACTAACTGTAGAGTTTTCCTAGCAGTGATTGAGTGGCTAATTTATTTGCATGATAAAATTTCAAGAATTGATCCTATGATGTATGTATGTTACAGATCTTAGATTTCATTTGTTCTGCTTTTTGTATTTTTATAGTCACAAGATAATGTAGATGTATTGTAGAGGTTTACAAAACAATCTTTGAATAAAGTTACAAATTGAATTTTTCCTTAACAAGCTTGAACAGGTTGAGCAAAAATGTTAGGACAGATTCATGGACTAATCAAACGACTTAATATGTCTCATTGCGCTACTGGTCTACCATCTCGAAACACATTCCCAACAGTGCTTGCACCACATCAAAAAACCTGAACTGTGAAAAAAATATAATTTACAAAACAGATCTTGTTTGATGTTTATTTAAATATATTGACAGTTCACCACTGACAGACATATTGTAACAAACTCATCCATACAAATGCTACTTAAGTGAATTTTGTGAGGAAAAAATCCGTTATTTTCATTATAAAAGGGTGCATTCAGACAGCTTGGTAGGGATGGTTCTCGTTTACTTGTGCTTCTTCTTCTTGATGCTTTCCTGAGGTTTCTGACTTGTTTCACCACTGCTCTCCGGTAGGGCTGGCTGCCAGGACAGGGGGCTCTTTCTGTACATGGGCCAAGGGGGAAGGGTCAACTAATAGGATGAAGGGGGGAGAGAATAGTAAGGATAAAGTTTTTCCAACTCCTGTAAGTTTCCTGTCTCAAGTAGTTACAGGAAACACAAGCTTTTATAGCATGTTAGAATTTTTATTTCAATGCTGCCCCATACGTTCATACATAAAGAGGGTGATGGGCCTAATTCATCAATCGTTCATACGTACAAATTTGTTCTTACACACATGGATTTTTTTTTAGCACTCAAGATTGTCTGACAGTCATAAGCAAAACCTGATGGTTATTTGCATTTCCTTCCCCCTAACATCTATTGTCTACCACTTGCAACGAGCAATCACCCAGGCCTGCAAAGACATCAGTGTTAGCCAATTGGTGTCTAAATTCAGGGGTTACCCAGGTTCTACGCTGGTCTGGAGACAAATTTCTGGGCTAAAAAATTCCATGGGTGTGTAAGAACAAATCTGTGCGTATGAACAATGAATGAGGCCCAATGCGTGGCAGCAACTCATCTGTTAATTACTGTGTGAACACAGCCTAACTTTGATAAGTGGGCAACCTATATATACATCATTTATCCACATCAAAGTACAACGGCAAAAATTAAAAATACAACTTACCACACAGGACACGGCAAAGCCCGTCAAGACTATGTAAACTGTCCATCCAAATTGTTCAATAACTAGACCATATATGAATCCAATCACCTGAAATACAACGTAAGGTGTTATTGGCAACTTATAGCTGCACACTGAGGGAAAATACAGTGCCCTGCTTGAAAGGACTGTAGAAAAATAGTTTCTGTGGTTTAAGGTTTATTTACCGCTGAGACGAGAATTATTCCTTGGAAAATCTGTTCAGCCAGTTTCTGGCCTTTATAGTCCTGGGAAAATATAAGAACGAACAAACGTTTCTTTCGCTGACTGGGTCACAGATATTATAAATACAGGCGACATTAAACATTATTGTCCAGTTTAACGAACATGGGATTACACTTGAGTGTGGTGATAAACGATAAAGCAGCTGCATTGCTGGCTACCTAACGTCCCTTGTAGTGTGTGACATTTCACTGTTATCAAACAGGTAACAATATTATGGTAACATGGAGATTGACTGGGGCAAAATGCTAACTGTGTATTTGGGTAGGGATTTAGTTTACAGCTGCACAAAGAGGAATAATTGAGCCAATAGTGACGAAATTTATCAACAGCGTCGGCCGTTATAGCTGAAGATAGCTTCATGGGAAGAGGTAAAAATGACAAAACATGCCAGCTGGCAGAGTTTGCCGCGTAAACAAAACGTGGAAAAGCCTTTACATGAAAGATAAGTTAATGCTATTAAAATACTTACCATATGGGTCGGAATAGATTTAAATACTGAGAGCATTTTTTTTTATTGTGGATGTAAAAGAATTAACGGAACTTGGTCCAAATTGAGGCAAACTCAACTTCCGGTTTCAAAAAGCTACGTGGTGCTGTGAAGGACCCCTCCGAGTCTGCTCATGAGCGTCATAACTTGACCAAAACTGTGCAGGATGGTAAAGTTACAAATCACATTGATGAGCTCAATTTCAGCTGATTGTGCTAATCCGTCTAGTTTAACACCGGCGAAACAACGCCCTGTAGTCCCGCCAGTTCAAATGTTGTTTTTTATATTTTGTATATATTTACTCTTTGACTTATATTTGCTATTATTAAAGTACTTGAAGTCTACTGCAATTTGATGCACAACATGATAATTTGTAGGCTTTAGACAGCGGTATCAATTACTTTTACAACAAGGCAAAAATAGAGACAACTCATAGAGCAATTCAATGCAAACTATAAACTTGCTGATGTTGAGTTGGCACTTTGGCTTCAACGTGAGTTAGTTTTATTGTCTGTGTGTGATTGTTTATATACGCATTGCGTGGATTTTACATTAAAACATACACGAGTTATACGAAGCCCTCACAGACACATGCTTTTGTGTTCATGCAATTGCCACGCATTCCGCTTTACTATGCCTTCTTGACGACACCCCATTCACAATAAGCTGTATTTTTTGTGGGGATTTTTTTTTGTGGATCCTATCTGTTGTTGATCGGACTTCCACGGAACGAATGAAGGGACTAACATGACATTGAGGAGAGGTAAATCGGACTGGATGATGGTTGCTCTTTTAAAACATAATTTCCAGCTTAAACATAGTGGTATGTCTAGTGCATGATACCATATGTAAGCAGTGTACGAACTCGTTGCAATAGACAGCAAACTGAACCAAAGGGTTAAACGTTCCCCCCAAATAATTACTGGAAATGAGAGGCACCAGTCATTACGTATTATTGAGGCAAGTCACTGGGGACATTTATTAGTTTTTGATTTAAAAATGCATTTTCATCCGTTTTTCTCTTGCAGTAAACGTGGCCATTCTCGTGCTGCTGGCCGTGGCTTTCCTAATCATTGTTCAACGAAACCTTCTGAATCTCAATGACTTCTTGCAGAGAGAAAACCCAGGTATGAGTTTGTGTTTTGTTCAGGAGTTCTTATCCGGCTGTCTGTCACTGTCCTGCACCTGTCGGTGTGTTTGACATTTTCTTGAGTGTTTTTGCTGTGTTAATGGGCACGTCAAGGAATGATTAAGTGCATATGGCACTTCATTTTAACGTGTACATTCCACACAGTTGACTATGAATAACTATTATAAACGTTAAACCAGAAATATCAAATTAACATTAATAACGTAATTTTTACTCGTCGAAATTTAATAAGATACAAAGAACACAATTATTAAATTCAACTTGAAAATGTTTTCTTTTAACCTGCAACTCACTTCTGTGTTGTGAAAATATAAATTCTAGATGTTTAGATATAATTATAAATACACAGAATTATGGGGGGCGGGGTGATCGCAGAATCCACATAGAATAAATACACAGACACAGAATAAATACACACGTATAAATACACAGAATTATGGGGGGGATGATCGCAGAATCTAACTTTAAGTCAGCCTCCTTTTACATATTTATAACTTTTCACTTGTCGTAATTCTAAGTAAATGCTTCTGAAATGTAGTTTTGACCAATCATATTTATAATTACAGATATTAACAAATCAGTTATTATTTCTCAAAATGATAAACCTTGGCATCTACATGTCCAGTTATGACTTATCAAAATGTTAACTGTAGATGTCTACAATTAATTTTTGACTAGTGAAAGTAATATATAGAGATCTTCACAAAACACCCAATTCTCTAGATATCTACACAAAATAAATATTCAAAATTAAGACCAGTTCATATTTTAATTGTAAATATTTATAAGTCCTGTTATAACTTGCCAAAATAATTGTACAGATACCTTTAACTTTGCTCTGACCCATTAAATTACTTGCATGCCATTCAATAATACACTGGATCTGTTAAATAACATGCTGATATTTTGGGGGTAAATACAAAAACCCAATTCAGCAAACCAAGGCGGAAAATCCTAATTCAACAAACTTAACATACTTTTCCCTGCATTCAGTGAGAGAACATCAGGCGATGCCGTTGTAAATCTCCATAAATCAGATTCCAAATGACTTGGTTGCCTACAGAACAACAATGACCCTTTGTCTTCTATAAACATCGTTTCTCCATTGACCCCATGTGGCATGTCAGGCACCCTGGTAAATACTGGTTAGCTTTTACAAGAAAGAATGAAGACAGGGTTGCCAATGTGAGTATGTGTACCCTCGCTCTTGATATCAAAAACTGTAAGCTAATGGAATAGCTGACACTGCTGGCTTGAACCAGCCCACTCAGCAGGTCAGAAACCGAACACCCAAAACTACAACAACCATTGAGACTGCTAAAGTGAGTATTTCACTGGGGTTATCAAGTGGGCACCTTCCATCCCAGATGTTACATTGAGTTAGGCCCACAAACACTTCCAGAAGGCTCAACAGTGACTTTTGGCCTCTCAGAACCACCCCCCTCCATACCCACATCAGAAACCTTCTGTGTACCACCAACCTGCAAGAACAACATCAAAGGGCTACTCCTCCAACGAAACTGATTTATTCTCATCCACAGCCAGTGACTAGCCTATTGTGTCAGACAGTTTCTCCATGGTTGATATCAAAAGCAACCTCAATACCAAATTCTAAAAAAACAAAAAAACAAACATTGCTCTTGCTACAAACACTGTTCCTATCAAAAGCTTCCTCCAGTCTACAAGCGGGATTGTTAACTTAATGAAGTACACTGCTCATTCATTCCTTCTCTGAATATAGAATCATGTTCAGCCTCAAAGTACTGGACAAATCTGTGGAGCCTGAATTTGCATGCCAACATCAACTAGCAATTTCCAGTCCCTTGCCTTCCCCCATCTACCAAGAGTATGATTATATGCCTGTACTGCAACAGTTTGACCCTCCCACACGACGCTGGCTAATCTATTCTCTGTACTGATAGGAGACCAATTTAACTCGATATGCTTGCTTTCAATCACACCTGCCAAACACTGAAGAACTGGAGTGACCCTTTGCTAAACTAACCCTGTAGCCTGCTTCAGAATAGCCGTGCCTGCACACATCTGACAACTTGCATCTTCACTTAGCCATTGACTTAATGTTTTGCGGTTATTTTTAAATGCATCGATTATCAACTGCAATACGTTATACTTTCCATGGCGTTACCATGGATCTTATGGACAGACCATGTGCCATTGTTCGAGAATAGCCATCTTAATAAATACTTCACCTGTAAGTGCTTCTTAACAACAATGTTGGTGTAACTAAGAGATTCTCTGAAAAAAGAAAACTTTTTTTTATGTGTAGGTTATCAACAGAAATACGAGTTTTTCCAGTTATGATGAGCAGACTTGTGAAAGTGTATGAACCTGGTTCAGAGAGGAGGAGGCAAAAAAGGAGAGGATGGATTTTTTTTGTTTTTTTTTGGTGGTGTACTTTCAAAATCTATTCGTCTTGCTTATTTCTCCAATTTCACATATTGCAGCTTTTATGGTGAGACTCTTGTTACCATTTAGAATAATTAATTGACTTGTCACAACCAAAGATGAGATATCTAAAACCACTTTGGTGGCAAGTTTCATTGGAATTACAGGTTTTTGTCATGGAATTGCTACTTGTAGAGCAGCAAAAGGAAATGCTTGACTAATCTGCATTCAGTTGGAGATATGAAATCTTTCAAAGTATATTTTCATCAAACAGTTATCCAATTAAGAAGTAAAAACTTTATGGTATATCACAACATTACAATTAAAAAGTTCATATAAAGTTCATTATGGCCTAACAAATATAAAAACAAGTTTTAAAGAAAGATATTATTGCGTTAAACTGAGTCTTATATTTTAATGTTGACTAAAAACATTTAACTATAAAATATAAACTATAAAAATTATTTATCTATAAAATATTGGCTAATGTGGCATTGAGCTGTTATTTGTTTCACCTTGTGTTTTTAAACAACACAGGCCGTAGAGTTTGTGTATGTGAGCAAGCTGCCCAGCCACTATGCAAGAAAAAGTGACACGGGGATTCGGCCGCAGTGTAATCAGTAAATTTGGGAGACATAACCAGTCGTATTGTTAAGATTAATACTCATCCCACATCTTTTGTTACGAGAAAATCAAGCAGTTATGAATGATACAGTTGTAAATTCACAGGATGTTAAATATCATGTTAGGCCAATGGTAACGTTGATGGTAGCAAGTGCTGGTTGACAACACTGCTGCAATAGTGGCTCACTAGTCAGCAACGTAATCCATCCTGTTTGACTTGTTGAGTGACAACCAATTTTTATGCATGTGGTTAGCCTGGCATGAGCTGAAATGATTAAATCTATTGGAACAGTTAACATGGAAACCTGTTCGGCCGTGTTGATATGCAAAGCCTGTGTGCTATTCAGCGACTCTGATTCATTCCCACGTGGGAATAATGGAAATGGTCATGTTAGGTGCAGGAAAATAACTTTGTAATTTCTGGTGACCATTCCACTGCTGTCGACAATCCATTATCTGCATACCGACTAAGGTCTGTCCCTGGTCTGCTTAGTTAATGTCAATAGTCTCAAATGGCCCATGTCAAATCTTTTTGAAATACACATGTGAATAAGTTAATCGTTGTAAATCACATTTCGGTGGCCTTACACATATGAAATAGGTAGGGATTGTACAGAAAACGGCTTGTGTTGTTACAACAGGTGTCTGAAATTCAGATTTGACCAGAAATGCAAAGTGCTTTGAATGGCTGTTGCAGCTAGAAAAGCACTGTATAAAATGCAACTTGATTGATTGATTGATTGAATTATTGATTGATTGATTGATTGATTAACACAAATGTCCTTGCTATGAACCTGCCTCTCTCTCTTCATATAATGCACTTAAACTTGTATTGTGAAGTTATCTGTGATATAATTCCTATGCCTTTAACTGTAAACTGTTGGGGATGAAATCTTTTGCAGCAATACTTATACTTATATTAAAATGCCAGACATTAGGCATATGATCTGCAATGTGATGTAAGAAAATTAAATGTTGAATCCATCCTGCAAAACTGGTTGCAAAGTATGCATGAAAGAGACAAGAAATGCACAACACTCCCTGTAACAGAAGAGTAATTTAATTCGTTGTACAGTTTTAATAGTGGCCCTGTGGTTAGCACTGTTGCCTCACAGCAAGAAGGTCCTGGGTTCGAACCCCAGGCCGTCCCAGGTCCTTTCTGTGTGGAGTTTGCATGTTCTCCCTGTGTCTGCGTGAGTTTCCTCCTACCATCAAAAAGACATGCATGTTAGGGTTAATACTCCTGTCCGAGCCCCTGACCAAGGCAATGGAGAGAAGAACTGGAGTTGGTCCCTGAGCGCTGCAGCTGCACACTTGCTCCTATACAATATGATGGGTTAAATGCAGAGAACACATTTCATTGTTACCAAACAACTTTATAATGACAAATATAAAGTGGCTTTTTTTCTTTTCTTTCTAATTCAGCAAAGCCTGGCTTTGCTGAATTAGATTATGGTTAATCCATACTTGGGATAGTCTATAGGCTACATAGATACAACTAGACACAGTGAATTTGAAGTTCAAACAATGAGCCACTTCCTTTCCATACTGGTTAACTTTCCCGTCCTTTACATCTCTGGTTGCAGAGACTGCTTTCTGTTTGGCCTACTCATATATCAGGCCTCAAATAAACCCAACCATCTAAGTGGAACATTGTACCTCTCAATCAGAAACATCAACACCGCACCACTGTCTGTTGTCTGTCTGACTGTTGTTTTCTTTTCTTTTTTTTATTGTTTTACACACATGGTGTGACTAATTATCAAATATTCATGAAAACATTTAGTGAGACTTAAATGTTACAGTTTTAATGTGTATGAAGTCCCCAAAAAAATGTAAGATGAAACTGTCTTTTTCCAGACGTAGTGCCAGGTGGGATACTTCCATTTGAATCAGAACTGTCCCTTGACCATAGACTAGAGTTAGTGAGGACGGGGGAGGAAATCCCTGTCATCATCACTGCTGCTGAGGAGAGACTTGGTGCTGTTGTGGCAGCCATCAACAGTGTCTACCAGAATACTAAAGCCAATGTGGTCTTCAACATCGTGACTCTGAATGACACAGCGGACCATCTAAAGTAAGTCAGCAAAGCTCAGTTACTCAGTGAGGCTGATATCTACTTGTTTGGCTCCAAAAAGCTCTTTACAGGCATGCACATACAATAGATAACCGCACTGACTACTGTATAATCTTCCTCTTGAAACAATGCTTCTCTCTGGTGTCTCTTTTGTGGGAACTGTCAGGAAGCCACAAATTGGACTAAAGAAGAATTCTTGAAAACTGTCAGCCATAACTGCTTTGTCTAATGCGTGCATTTTAAAGTTAGCTCTCATCTGAGACCCAGTATGACTTTTTTCATTTTTATTAATCCAGAGTGTGGCTGAGTCAGACAAAGCTAAAAAATGTCAAACACAAGATTATCGTTTTCAAGCCTGAGACGCTCAGCAGTAAGATATCCAAGGATCAACAGAGGCTGGAGACTGTGAAGCCGGTGAGACAACATGCGATTCTGGTTCAGTATCTAGATAAATGAATACTGTTTACCTACTGTCACATTTACAAATAACCCCCTGTTTTTCAGTTAACTTTTGCTAGGTTCTATTTGCCCGTGTACATACCTGATGCAGAGAAAGCCATCTATTTGGATGATGATGTCATTGTTCAAGGTAGGAGACCACAAAGAAAGCAGTTGGTTTCTTTGGTTATGGACCCGATTAGGGTTTAGTCTGAAACAGACTGTGCCCATTCAGAACCAATTGGATTGTGTCCAATGCACCATTTCACATATAGTTATAATAATGTCTGAGAAACTATAACCGATGGTCCAGTCTTAGAAATGGTGTGATTAATGGATTCAAAATGTTCTCTTTGGTCCCAGGGGATATCCAAGAGCTTTATGAAACCAACCTTAAACCAGGACATGCAGCTGCCTTCTCAGATGACTGTGATTCGGCATCTGTTAAAGGTATAGTTCGAGGGATGGGAAATCAGGTAAATACCTCTTTACTCTATAAAGAAAGAAGAAACATACGAGCTGGTTTTTCATATGTACAGCCTTGTCATAAGATAACTATTTTCATGTAAGACCACTGTACCAACTTTATCCCAGCCTACCTCCGCATTATTATTTTTTTTAGTTATGTATTTCTATGTACTGCTCATAACTTAAGAAATATGATTACACCACTCATATTGTCAGCAACTGAACACAAATGTTCCAGTATGGGTATTCACCTCACAAAATCTGGTTCAGTATGCCATCTAAAGGTTGAAATGAACAGAAGGTGTTTATTTGTAGATGCTTACGTGTAAAAGAGTAATTGTATCAAGATGTGTCATGACGCCAATGACTTACTACAGACTGTTCAAGAGTAGATTTCTCAAAGCGCGGCCCTTTCTCTGTGCGCACTCATGATCCCACCCATTTTTGAGAATGATGAGACCCTGGGGCTTAGAAATACTCCACCTCTATATTTTAACTTGGCTGTGAATGGGTATCACTCTCCATTTTCCATAAGACCTGCAAATGTTTTCATCAATTCTAATGTTTGCATATGATGTGTTGGGCAGAGGGGTCGGCTCATTCACACGACCCCACCATGTTCCTCTTCTGACCAACCAAGCCCCACCCCTATAAGCCCCTGTCCTCTCTCCCACTTTTCACACCTACCCTCTGGCATTTTTCAAAATCGCGTAGCAGGCGAAGACAAGCTCAGAACAAGTGTGGTGTTAGACTTTTAAAGCAGGGTAGATAGCAGTTGATTACAGTCAGTTAATTGAAGGTGTGTTTTTCCTTAGAATAACTACATAGGCTTCTTGGACTTCAAAAAGGAGGCGATCAAGAAGCTTGGCATGAGGGCCAATATGTGTTCCTTCAACCCAGGGGTCATCATTGCCAACCTGACTGAGTGGAGGAGCCAGAACATCACCAGCCAGTTGGAGCACTGGATGGAGCTTAACACACAGTAAGTCATTGGCGCCATATAAAAATGATAATTGAATTTACACAAACTTTTAGACTTGGGGGCAAAATTTAGAGGAACTGAAATGCTGTCTTTTTACATGGCTTTGGCTCTCATATATGTGTGCACTTAAGGAAATCCGCCGCAAAGAAAAACATGTTGTGTTTATCACTTGATCTAATTAGGGTGCCTGATTGTAACTTTAGTTGAAACTCCTACTAACTGTCCTTAAAAGTAAATGAGATTTCCAGTCCGCGGTGGCGTAGCGGTCTAAGCATCGGCTTGGTGTCGATGCAGTTGCCCACTGGGGACTGGGGTTCGCGCCCCGGTCTCGTCAGATCCGACTATGGCCGGACTCGATGAAGCAGCAATCATTGGCAACGCTGTCTTCGGGAGGGGGGCGGAGTCGGCTTGTGTTCGTCATGTGAATGCGTCTCTGTGTGTGTCGGAAAAACAGTGGTTCGGCTTGGATTCGCCTTGTCACGAAAGTGGGGAGGCGCTTTCCTTCGAGACTGCCGGCCAGAGAGATGCAGTTGGCGAACGCATGCAATACGAGGGTGGGTGTTTGAATTAAAATAGGGATCAATTGGCCACTAAATTGGGAGAAAAAAGGGAAAAATCAGAAATTAAAAAAAAAAAAAAAAGTAAATGAGATTTGATTTGTAATTTCACCAGGGAGGATCTGTACAGCAAGACATTGGCAGGAAGTATTACTACCCCTCCACTCCTCATCGTCTTCTATAAACGACATTCCTCTATTGACCCCATGTGGCATGTTAGGCACCTTGGTAAGTAATGGTTAGTTATTTAAAAGAAAGGAAGACCGCTTTTTTAAATGACCCTTTGGATATAAATTAAATACTGACCTTTCCCGTGGACTAATTTATTTTTATGCTGGGATGTCAGTCTCCCATTCACGAAGAGCAAACAGTTAAACCATGGGAGCCCAAAGTGAGATTTGCAGACATTGCTTTTAACACTGGTGGATGAGCCGTATGGAGAAGGCCATAAATCCTAATAATCGTGATCAAACCTCATGCTTTAATGATGCTGTGTAGTAGGATGTCTACCTCAACAGAGCATGCATCAACACGTCCACCTCAACAGTCCAATTAAGGCAGTTTGTCATTACACTCTGTAAAATCCTAACACATTTTTGGGGGATTCAAGCTGAACACATGCAGCACCATGTCAAACACCAAACTTTAAAAAAAAAAAACTTTGGTTGATTTATTTTTTCTTGAACCACCTGACACCTAAACGTTCTGTTTATAAGGCAATACAGGAGCTGGAAATCGCTACTCCCCCCAGTTTGTGAAAGCTGCCAAGCTTCTGCACTGGAACGGACATTTCAAGCCTTGGGGGGGAACGTCCTCCTTTTCTGATGTGTGGGACAAGTGGTACATTCCAGACCCCATGGGAAAATTTCACCCAGTGCGAAGACACACAAGAGACAAATAAATTGAAAATATGCAATGTTGATGGGCAACCAACTAAACCAGCCCAGTAATAGCAGGACCACACCTATTGACTTCTCAGGAACAAACAAGTAAGAAACAATATTACAGTTAACAGTATACAACAATCCTGTGATCAGGGTTGATAGGTTACTTTATATATGTATTCAGTAACTTACTCTAAGTATCACAATATTAAAGTAATATCTGGTTACTTTCAGTTACTTTTGGATAACCACAATGCCTAATATGAAAAAAGACAAAAGAAAAGATATCAATAACTTTTACTTAGGTGCATTTTGTAAGACAACAAAACAATGCGACCTTGGAAAGGACAATGCGGACACAAAGCTTTCAAACATCAAAACATGTAGCAAAAAGGCAAACAGACAATGCTGTTTTAGTTTAATACACAGATTAAAGCCACCCACACTCACCCTGTCTTTTAGCCCTGCTACATGAATTACGAGTATCCAGTGTTTTTATTTTAAACAAATCATGTGTCCATCTATTGAACTGTCAAAAAGAACATCATAAAGAAATTCAGGCACTAGGCCTATGGATTACAATTTAAAGTAGAGGCAGGGCTTAATTTGTGCCGGATCCTGCCGGAACAGGATCCGGGACTTCCCCAGATTGGGACCGGCACCTATTTAATTGGATCTGGCACCTCCTTTGTCACTGTCAACATCTGTAAATAAATTTTGTGTATATAATGTTATCTGTTCTGTCATTCTTTTATTTTCCATTGAAGTTACTCATAATTCGCTTGTTTGCCTATTTTTGGGTGCATTTTCAATCTAAAGAAGGAAGAAATACCTGCATATTTTCCTTTCTCCAGTTGTCAGACTTTGGGCCACCCAGAGAATGCGGAACAAATCACACTCTGTATTGGTTCAACAAGGAACGCATCATTTCCTTCTAAAATACAGGATGGTTCCATATTTTAAGGGACAGGTGGCAATTTGAACAAGTTACAAAGACCCACAGGGCACCCACCAAGTGGGAAGTTGATCGGATGAATGGTTGCTGAGAAAATCGAAGGACGGACAGAAAGACAAACTCCTTCCATTTTAGTTAGATTATTATTATTGTTATTCAGAGGAATTTTGAACTGTATAGACTAATGAGAGCGCTTCCTATTAAACATCACCCTCAAGTCATCCATGAGTGAGTGACCAAAATTTGCGACACATAGTCCATGGCAGCAGTTGCGCGGCACCAGGGGAAAAACATTTACTTTTATATTATTTTTAAAATGTAATCCTGAAAAATAATCAGTTTTTAAAAATTGTATCTATAGTTTGATTACATCTTTTTTTTCTGTTACTGTATAGTCCAGCTTTTTCTTCCGTTACTTATCTACGTCACTGGGTAATGCAACTTCATAATGCCCACCACTGGCAAGTTTGGCCCACCCTCAAACAAACTAGGTTGACCAAAGGTGAAAAGCCTCAAAGTTTAGTAGAGCAGAAGCTGATGTCGTGCAAAGGTACGATCCCCTGATAGGAAGTGTACCCCCGGCCACTAAGAGGGTCGTGGCGTCAAAAGTAGAGGTCAGATTGCTTCGGCCCTGGTTTTGATTCAGCAGAAAATGCTGGAATATTTTGATGCATATCGAGTTCCCATGTTTAAAAACGTGGGAACAATAAAGCACTTGTAAGGCAAGACATTTCTGTGGAGATCTGCTAGCAAACGGCTCTTTATTTGTGTTCAATCCCACAATTTGAAACAAACATACACGTTCAAAAATGTTCAGCGATTTCCCCTGAATCGAATGGTACCAGAGAGTTGAGTAAACAGTGAAAAATGAGTTTTCGGTCAGGGGCACATTTCTATGAGGGGATACGTACCTTTGCAGGACACCAGGAAGAGTTTGGTTAGTGTGTATCACCATGTCAAGAAGACTGCTTTCTTTGGTGTGAAAATGTTTTATATTTTGTTATATAATTATATTTCATTTTGCATGTTCCGATAGTTTCTTATTTATTAGAGGCTACCAATTGTGTTGGCAAGAGACTATCAGTTTTCTTCCTTTCGGCTTGTTCCTTGTTTCTCGGGGATCACCACAACGGATTTTATAGTGTCCATCGGTACCTTGCGAGAGCACAGCACCAATGGTGGCTGTTGTTAACCTGGGCCTTGACTGATCTGGTATGGAGCCTTGACTGATCCGGTATGGTCTTGTCAAGCCGCATAATGATTTGGCAACATTTTACATCGGCTGCCCTTCGAGACACAACCACTAACCCTATGAAAGGGGGCACAGGATGCCATGCTAGTATTCATGGACTTGCGCCTATGCCCCATCAGAGTTTGAATAATAATAGTAACAATAAAAATGCACCAAAACACCCCACAGGATAAAGTTAGATAATCACAGGTTCCATTTATTTTATAATGGGTGTTTGTTTTAGGATAAAGAAACCTTCCGTCAACAGGCAAATAAGAGACTGGTCTCGAGCTCACAGCGGGGTCTGTGAGCGCGATAGGCCAACTGGTCGCCATTTTGGGGCAAGTATACCTGGCCGCGGCCTGCAGAACGGGGCGGTGTTCAACATCTAAAGCTGAATCCCACCCACTGTTTGATTTGATTGGTTTAACTGTCATGGCGGCATTGTCTGTGAATGTTCTCATTCATCCAGGTCATGGTTATACAAAGGAGTTGAATCAAGTGCAACTGGACTTGGTATATATCCGTGAAATATATATATGTTCTGTCAAATCCTTATCCACCTCAACACCTAATTTACTTGCCAAGGACTTTAACTCTAGTATGATACTGGTGACAAAGTTATGGTGGACGTTTTTACTCAACCTTTGCTTTGGTTTGATATGAAAACAATTTATAGATATCTGAAATGACTAGAGAACATATTTGCAAAGAATTTACAGTTGACCTATTGCGAAGATTTTTATACAGCATTTGGTTTGCTGATGTCATTTTGTATAGCAGATATAAACTCATTTATCAGGAATAGATAAACTAGATATCTTGTTCTTCAAGACTCATCAGTTCCAGGAGTGTCAGATTGTCTTTTTTTTTGTGTGTGTGTGATTCATGTAAACGCTCTGAAAACTGAACAAGCAACATAGGCTAATCACCAGCCATGATAAAGAAAATGCTACTTAAATGTACATGATAGTAAATAATCATACCCATCGGTGGTTAGTTCAATCCTCTTTTCTGAATTAGAAGTCTATTTTGGGGAAGACAAGTCACTGGCAAGGGGACATTATCAAGATATAAACCGGATAAAAGCATTACAGAGGGTTAATTTATTACATGTATTCAGACTATTTACAATGTTTTAACAAGATGTCACACCGTGACCATTTGAAAATAACAGATTTTGTTTTAGACTTATAAAAACAGGTACACATTCAATGCCAAAGACCAAGTTGGGCCCAGTTTTTTTTTTTTTAAGATTCTTTTTTTGGCATTTTCCACCTTTATTAGATGGCGACAACAGAGAGAGATAGGAAAGAGGGGGGATGACATGCAGCAAAGGCACCGGGCCAGATTCAAACCCTGGCTGCTGCAGTAAGGACTCAGCCTTATGTGTGACGCGCTCTACCAGGTGAGCCACTGGAGTGCTCCTGGTTAGGCCCAGTATGATACCAGTAAACAAGGCCTCAATTCCAACCAGCCAGTCAGGCAGGTTATGTATTCTGAATAGACAGTGGATCAATTTTGCTAAACATAGCGAGAAGCACTTCTTTCTCTGAGCGGCCCAAATACTGACAACCCAAGATCCAAATATGCCCAGAGTAGGTCAGTGTAGTTTACGATGAGGCAGCAGAGTTTAAAAGAGCATTGTTCATTTAAAATCTGTGTTGAAGTCATAGGCATCATCTGTATTGGCTGTAGAGTAGGTAATGTCGACAGAGTGTAATGGGGTTGTCCTCGGTTTATCTGAAAAGATGAGGAAAATTATTTCAAAATGTAGCCATATGACAGCATAGATAGACCTTCTCGACTCCAGTCCTCGGGTACCAACAGTACTGTTTGTTTTCCATGTTGCCAAGTACTTAAATCCATTTCCCTGTTCCAGTTATTAAAGCCTCCAATCATTGAGATTTAAGACCTAGAACAATGGGTGAATGTAATGACCCAGCTAGCAAAACAGAAGAACAGCAGTTCTGGTTGTACCAGAGGACCTAAATAAGATGGAATAGGGAACGTTTTTCCAAAAAAAAATACTTTTGACTGGGGCCTTCTGTGGATCCTCCATCTCTTCATGTTCCGACTCCTCAGCGACATCCTCAAACTGAAACAATAGTTGATACATTTAAATGTTGAGCATTATATTAAAGCAACCATGTAAGAAAGAAATTACCCTCAACAGGTCATGCCAGCAGGATCAGAGTTGGATTAGAAGTCTTCATTAGAATTAAGACTTGCATTATTTTCCTCATTTCCATGCTGGTATTGAGACCATACTTTGTGGTATTTGAGAATATTTAAGCACATGTATTGTCTAGCTGGATTTTGTTTTCCGGTCAAACTGGTAAGATAAACACAGGGTGGAGAGAGTAGGGGAAGAGATGGCGCCAAAGTTCTAAACCGAATTTGAATCTGGGACATAACTATCAGGCATAAAACTAGAACAGTAGGGGATTAAGTGGTTTAGCCACCAGGACACACACCATACTGCTGGATTTGAGATAATTAGCCAAATGTACAAAATTCTTGCATAAGTTACCTTTCCATTAAGCTTTTTAATTTTGAAATAGTGGGGAAAAAAATGAAAACATTAAAAAACAAAGCTAATCAAGAAGTTCATGCTCACTTGAGCTGGAAAAGTTAATGATTCTTTTTAGAGATTGTGGAAACCAAATGAGTTTCTTCAATTACAAATAAATTGTTAATCCCTCCATTTTTTTACCCAAGATATTGTTCTCATCATGTACTGCAGACTGTGAAAATGTGTATTTACTTAAAATCAGCTAAAGGAAATATACCTGATTCACATTTTAACTTCTATTTGTTCTTAATATTCATTTAACGTGTGAATGGAAAAGCAGCTAGTGTTACCTTTTCATTCTCCATGTCTGTCTTTTCCTCCATGGGTTCAGGGACAGAGCTTTTCTCAGGGATGTCAGTAACACTGAGCAGGCCTTCAGTGGGACCTTTAGAAATGAAACCTACACTACTGGCCCGATTGGGGAACCGAACACCTGCAAAAAGACATAAGATCGGTTTAAGTACAGTCAGAAGTTACCAACTCCTCTTTTCTGTGGCTAGATTATCAGCATGCTTCAAATTATGTATGTACTGAAATAGGAGGGCGTGGGATGTAGCACGTCAACTAGCCCCAGGTCAAATGTGTTTGCAAACTGCTAGTCGACTGTAGTATTCATCCAGTTCAATGGACACTTTTGAGGGGAAAACAATTTGTGAAAACCTTTAAAAGCAGTTATCTAGTCTTGAATGATTGAACTGATACACGTCCAATGAGTCAATGCCCCATTTTACATGGCAAGCCCTTCCTTTATTCATCCACATCTCTGCAGTCAGAATGGGGCTTTGAATCACAAGCATGAGGGGACAGAGTTCCTGAAAGGCAAACCATCATTTTGTCTACCCATCTACCTACCTCCGGATTTGTAGGGATGACACTCCATTAGCAGCTATAATACCAAACATTCTTCTCTCTGAAATGCCAGCGAAATTGTTTCGAAAGACTAGTGATGTCACCGGTGGACAACCAATGAGTGGCCATTTTTACATGGTAAAATATATAGCATTATTTTCATTTTCTTATACAATGTGGCCTATTTCAAGTAGCCAACAAAAAGGTACCCGTAAAGAGGTAAGGGTTGTTGTTTTCACATTCCACTTCAGTGACATCAATGGCAGATACTTTCCCTACATAATTTTGGCAGTGTTTCAGATGCACAGCAGACTTCTTAGTATTATGGCTGCTAATGGACTTTTGTCCCTACTACAACATATATTTAGAGATAATGTTGAAAACTCATCGTTTCTTGTTAAGGCTGGATCAGAAAGTTACTTAGAAGTCATAAAAGTTCGTAAATATACAAATTTTTCAGTGTAAATGTGTGAGCAGGGCCAGGCACTTTTTTTTTTAACCTATCAGTACTGCATATCTATACGGAAGGACCAAGTAAAAAAATGACACATTGATCAACAAATGACTAGAAATGAATAGTCAATTCAGTAACAGGGCATTTAAGACATTGTTATAGACCGACGCACAAAGAGGCCGATAATGAAGCAGGGGCAATGCTTTGTTTTTTGAAGGCCCCTTAACTTGAAAGTTGTGTTATTTCAGAAATACTGTTCACCTCAGCCAGAGAAAATTGATTCAGGGTAAAGAAAATAACTCTCTATAGAGGTGTGTGCATTTATTGAGTTTCCATACCTTTCAATGTGTCGTCATTACCAGTTTTAAGTTTCACTAGATCCCAGTCCTTTTTCATCTCAGTGACAATTGCATCAGACAAGTAGGTAGGGAGGCCGCGGTTCTCCGGCACCTTACAGTGGTAGCTTAGCTTGGCTCTAGGAAAACAATACCAGTGATGTGCAGGTGGAATAAACTTTGCAGACTTCTTATGACTATTTTGAATAATTGGTTCAATTTAATTCTATGAAAAAGTAAGTATTCTGCAGCACTCCTACACCAAGGATTGCAGGGTTAAAACTAGTTTAGCCATCTAGACTATTACTGAAATTAGGCTGGCACAGTTTTGGAATCAGAGTTGGATTAGAAGTCTTCACAATAAAATCAAGACTTGCTTTTTGTCCTCATTTCCATATTGATGCACAGGCCAAAATTTTCCCTGCTGAGCCAATACATTTTAAAGTGGCGTGAAGACTCACCCTGTACAATCGTCAAGGAAAGCCGTAGCTGCTTGCTCTGTGTTAAGTACTCCACCCTTAAGCAATAAGCCACGTTTTTTTGCCAGAAGGGTTAAAAACTCCAAAGAGTTTCTGTAGTCTGGGATGTTATACTGGAGCATTATCTGAAACAAGAATAAATGACTGAGTTTCATAGATAACCAACTCTTTTAAGCCACACTTTTGTCAAATAATGGCTGCACATCCAACTTAAATTTGTCATCCTCTGACCATTCTTGACATTCTGCTGAATTTACAGCTTTGTTCACAAGCATCAGTTTACAACCTGACATCCCATGGGGTAACAAGGTCTAACTGGTGCAGTTGAACACAAAAAAATCTGATGAGCAAAAAAAGCAGGGAAATTTTAATATAAAACCCTGACCATTCTCCAGAATATTCAACCACCCACTACATTTCAAAAACTCCAACCTGGGTCTGGTCACACTGTTTAAGCAGAGACCTGACAGCCTCCAGCACACTCTCTTGCCCTTCTTCCACTTGGAGGCTTCTCAGGGCCAAGGAGGCTGGCGGGTTGGATGGTGATGCCACAATACCGGGGCTGTCTAACATTTTCACATTCTTGAAGATATGTACATCCTGCATGAACCTGGAGGGGAGGGGTGAGATTAGGACTGATGTCGGGGACAAGATACAACCAAGACAAGCTAGTGTACGATAATGCTAACTGAATATTTAAAGGGAAAAAACAATCCTTGAGGCTCAGTATTTTGTCTTTTTGTAACCTTTTTGCATTACAACGGCAAATGCAATAGTAATATATAAAATACTTCCATCTTGTAAAACTTCCATTTACATTTTACCAAATGACTAAATTTTTACCAATATGGCATGTTCCATAGATCAAGGCAGAAAGATGTTACTCCACAAAACTAGTAATGTGACTTATTCTTGACTCACTTAGTGATGCCCCTCTTGAACCCAGCATTGCAGGCCCGGATCCCCTTCATACTGTTAATCAGACTGCTCTTTCCCACATTAGGGAAACCTGAGGTTGACAAAACATATACGTCACAATTCATGATACGGAAAGTGGCGCTGAAAAACTGTAATACAATCAGAAGAGGGTTATTTTGCGATCACACATATAGCAGTGTGAAACAGCATCACAAATAGCACATAGATGCTGAGGTTTGATTTCCCTTAATGTTCATATAATCTTCATCCACAACCTTAAAAATACAGTTCAGCGCTCCAGAGTAAAATTTCACACTGGTGGCACTGGGGCCACCAAGTCTCTCAGATGCTAGCAGCAGTTACCAATTTGGTGACACTGCTTCTGTTTTGTGGCATAACATAAAAGAATGAATGTGTATTGTCCTAGAAATGTTTTAATCTTCCTTTACCATCAGACATGTATATTTATGGGGAAATTAGGAGAGAGACTTTATATGAAATAAAGACCTGTGCAACTTTAATGTCTCATGTTTGGAGTCGGTTGTTGCTGTGGCAAACTTTGTGTTGCCAGCACTGATAACACCATACTCTGCACAGTGCACACAGTTCATTTCGTTCTTCTCCTTGTTGAATCTCAACCAAGGAAATTAAATTAGCCATTCCTGTTGGAAAACACATTTCTTTTTGGCTGGACCGGCGAGCGGGGCCAACCCTACAAATGCGAAAGTCCCAGACTGACTGACTGGGTGATCAGTTTGACACAATTGGGCTGCTGGATCAGGTGACCAATGACAGTTCCAGCTAGTGGCGACCAAAGATGTCACTGAAGTTACACGATTGGTCAGCTGACAGACACAGAAGTGGAAGTTTCCCTATTGGCCATGAATCAGCGCAGGAGTTCACACGCTGAGAAACATTATATACTGCTGCTCAAGATACTACTGAAATGCCTACCTGCAATAATTAATTAATTAAATGATTAATGTGCCAATTGTGCATGAGTAAACATTGCTATAGCAACTCGGATGGGGGAAGGACATAGCCTGAAGAGTTGTGTGTCTGACATTCTTCTGTAAGAAGTCGGGTTGTTGTGAAGCGTCTAGTGTGTTGGTGTAGTGTTCTGTGCCTGTCATGTCTCACTCTCAACCTTCACCACTGGCTAGCAGAAATTTGAAAATGATAGCCGAGCACGTAAGTCTCTCCCTGCCAGTACATAGTCTCTCCAACAGCAAGTCCTATGTAATGCCTCCTCGTGGTGACACACAGTAACTGGGTACACTTTGGACCCTGGCTGAACTACAAGGGACTCAGAGGAGGTCTGGCCCCTAGACGTGCAGTACGCAGGCTCACCGGTGTGTGGATATTCCCTGATGCCCACAAACCACCCCCCAGCTATGGGTTAAACAGTGCCACTGCCTAGTGGATACCTCAGGAGAGGAACAGGCTACGGGAGTAAACGCCTACAGAAAATCAACGTCTACAGTGCTGTTGTTTTTTTGTTTTTCTTGCTCTTTTGTATCTGTTTAAGTCAGAGCGTACTGCTGGCGTTGTGTGTGGCTGCCGCTTCTCCTTCTCGTAGTCCCCCCTTCCCATCCACCCCTGTATGTTTGTGCTATGTTTATCTGTTGCCTTGTTTCACCGCCATTTATTGTAAAGCGACTTTTGAGTGTTAGAAAAGCGCTATATACATTTATTATTATGATTATTAAAAGAGTTATCCATAGTATTGTAGACCTTCATAACGCACAATCAGACCAGAACAGTTTCAACCAGACAGCAAAAAAAAAAAAAATCCTAAACATCCATTAATTGTACAGTCGCACTGGTACTACCTCTGGGAGGGGGAAAAAAAAAACTCACACTTTGAATAAAAATGGTTGTAAAATGCGACCGATCAGTCGCAGTCTGGAGCCCTGTTCTCCCTGCAAAGTAAAGGGGAGCTGCACAGACATACTTGCCTACAATGCCCACTTTGAGCAAGCCTTCATTCTCTTTGGCTGCTGCATAACTTTCCAGGAGTTCAAGGAGACAGCTTCTACCAAAGCAGGACGCCCCTCTGGATATGTCCAGGACTGCATTGGAGGTGGTTATCCTGCGCTTCTTTTCTTGCTGATATGGACAAATGTGAAATTACTTAGGATATATCACACACACCAAAACATGCTCTTGCGTCAACATGGTTATATTAGGATTTGTTACTGACATCCTGCAAGTCTTCTTTAACCTTACTGCTTGGATGACCGGTAGCTTTTTTCAGCCCTTAAAATGAACTTTCCTGTATTGCTTAGGATCTACTGCTGGCTTCTAAGGTAATTTTGTGTAAATTGACAATCACTACCCACTGACAATTATGAGATGAGCAATAGATGACATGAGGATGGCAAAACTAGCATCAAATACAGCCTCCTTTAACAAAATCTAAATTTTGGTGAAGAGGGTATATGCTCCAAGAAGCAAGAGTTTGGAGAAACTGGAATTTTTTTTCAAAACTGCCAAAAAGTGTTTCCAAGTTCCCTTACAATTTCTTTTTTTTTTTTTGGCTTAGTGACCCACCTTAGGATCCCAACATCACAATCTTTCTACATTTATAATCTACAGCACACCCTTTTTGCAGTTTGAGAGGACTTTTTCCAGTGTTAACCAAAACATCAAGCAGCACTGGTGTGTCACACAGAGCCAGTAAGTTGTGTTGGTTCAGTGATTCTCTTGGAGGTTATAACCAGTTTTAACAGCATAAAATAGGCTGCTAAACCTTCTCAGTCCTCCACTATGACAGAACAGACAAAAACGAGCAAGCTGAGTGGATAGAAAGTGTTATATATCAGCCAAAGAGTTCCTTCTATGCCACCGTGATAAAAAAAATAATAAATAAAAAAAAATCATACAAAGAGGCTCCTACCACAGTTTTGTCTTGGAGCTGTGTGGATGCCTTAAAAGCCACAACTGGAAACTCCTGCTGAAGACACCGAATCCACTTCTCCACATTTTCTTTTGGCACCAGATCTAAAATGAAGGAGGTACATTTAAAGCAGTGCTACTTAGTTGCCAGCTTTATGTGAACACCACACCAAATGTGCAGGACAAAATGGATTGACATGACAATTTCCTACATCCATTTACCTATTTTGTTTAAAACCAAGAGCAGTTTCTTGTTGCCTTCCCGGTGCAGTACAGCCTCCTCCAGCTGTGGACACCTGTAACCCAGAGGATCTCTAGCATCTAGAACCTCCAGTATGACATCAGATGCATCAATTACCTGAAAGGGAAAATAATTGGTTTGTTATTATCAGATGGGTTTCAGGTGATTGGTAAAAGCCATTTTCTAGCACGCGCACTTTTAATGTTACCTGACCAGTGGATTACAAAACAACTCAAAACCAGAATTCAAGCAATTCACTCTGAGCTTAATGTTGATATTTAACTTCTTATGTTAAGTCCAAGACATAGAATAAAATATATATTAAGTCTGGACTTGTTCTTGTCTATAGACATTATCACAGAGGTGGTTTTAAAAATAAAATCAGGACATTGTGTCATCTATGGGTCTCCTAGGCTGGGAATTATCCTTTCTTATAGAAGGCAGCTTACCTTATTTAACTCAGAACAAAGGAACGGTTTTGAACTTTTGTCTGGAGTCAGCCGTTTGCCTGCCTTTTTGCCATTCTCATCCTGTGGAAATGCGATATCTCCACTTTTACATACTGCAAATGTGTCACAACAGAAATAAATTTCAATTTTGAACTATGAAAAATCCATGCAGAACAGGTTTTTGCCCATTACCATCCGAGCCTTCTTGGCCTTAGGATCAGCTTCTTTACTTGCAGCCTCTTGCACCTTCTTCCTTTTCTTTGCCCGCTCTTCTTTTATAGTTTGCTTCTTTTTCTCCTTTTCCTCTTCAATCTGTGAGAAAAACATTGTCAGTGAGTTCACACAGGACAGAAAAGGAGTGTTACTGTCATTTTATATGCACGTCAGAAGCAGAGTACAAATGATCTGGTAGTGTTCTTTATTCAAGGTCATTTGAAGATATGTATTTTTATTTTCCTGGCTTTATCAGCAGCGTTAACTGGTAAATAAGTGCCTGTAACAAAAAAAAATTGTGTGGGTTACAAAGTGTTGGAAAGGTAGCAGGGGGTGGTATGTGCTTACTGTTATTGTCAGGTAGTTACTTGGTGGTTAGCAACCACCAGGCATCCAACCAACAGGATATAACACATTGAAACCAGACAATAGCCAAATATAAACAGCCTAGGATGTCTTGTCCCTTGTCAAAGTTAAAAGTAATTTCTATGGCAACAACTTTTTTTTAATTAGCTACATAACTTCAAACACTGCAATTTTTTTTAAAGTTTTTTTTTTTGTATTTCCCGCCTTTACTGGATGGCGATAGCCCAGAGAGAGACAGGGGGAGAGAGGGGATGACATGCAGCAAAGGGCCCAGGCCAGATTCGAAGCCATTCGAACCCTGGCTGCTGCGATAAAACTCAACCTTATGTGGTATGCGCTCTACCAGGTGAGCCACTGGGGGCCCCCCAAACAGTACAACGAGGCTACCCAAACAGTACAATTTATCCACATCTCAAATAGATGAACAATGAAGCGAGTTGATAGGGTAAAGTACTGGTTATGAACCCAAAGTGACAACTTTGTGCGCCAGCTAGGTTTCAGCTAGCACACTAAAACAAAATGCAACATGGATCTATCTACCTTTGATCGTCTCTGTTCCGCTTCTCTGAGAACCTCTTCTCTGAAAGGAGCAATGCTGGGTACTCCGGGATCCTTTTTCACATGTTTACTGCGTCCTTTCTTTTTTGACTCTTTTCTTAATTTCTTGTTGTGTTCCCGTACCTGGACAATGAAGAATTAATAATACATTTTATTTATGCAGCGCTTTTCAAATGTAAAAATAAACATAAAAGCAACACACCAAAAGCACAAAACACAACATTAATCACATACTAAAAGCAATTCCGAAGAGCTGAGTTTTGATTTATGAATTGAATATCGACAGATTGGGGCAGTCTTGGTGTATTTGGGGAGGGAGTTCCAGAGGGAGGGGGCAGCTATGGAGAAGGCTCTGTCACCCCTGGTATAGAGGATACAAATCTATTAAAAATGTAAAACAGTAACTAGCTTAACTCAATACACCAGCTACCTGATGTGCATGCCGACGTTCCCTCAGAATCCATTGATATTACCCAACGATATACTTGACGTCTGTCACTTACCTTTTTCTGTATTTTGTATCGTTTTGCACATGATAGCCGCTTACTTGATTTTCTTAACTCTGAAAACAAGAAACAGAAAAGCTCTCTTGATTAAAAATTGTCAGCCAGCACGCTGCCGTTAGCTACTGCTACAACAGCGCTAGCTGTTCCACTAGTCCGCTGATTTACGAGTCAACCGCCGTATGTGCCAGTTTGGGTTAGTAAGGTGACTCGCTCAATAAAACCCCTGTGAGGGTGACATGTCAAACGCGCATACATTTTAACAAAACACATATATTTTGACAAAGCACATGGTTATCTACTCACTTGGCCGTTTCATGGTGGAGCAGTTCAACGTGACTGTGATCCCTTACACGTGGAGAGACGGACCTTATGGGACGTCCGCTCATGTCAGGTTTTCTGGTTAGACCGCCCCCTATTGGACTGGAGGGCTCTTTTCCGTTAGGGTCCGTCCAAAAATATCCGAAATACTTTTTGTAGCGTGCAATTTTATGCCAGAAACAATACTTCACTTATTTTGGCGGAGTTTTCATGCTAGAATTTTTTTGAAAGACACTTCCAGGTAACATTGAGCCTGATTTGGAAAATGGTTGCACGTTGATTATTTAATCATTAATTATTTAAATTCTTACAAAAACCAAACTATTTTGGTTTTTGTAAGAATAATAGAAAAAAAACCAAAACAATATATCATAAATTCAATTGCATTTTTAGACATATAGCTTGAGTCCAAACTTCATATTCGATATTGAAACCGAACAAATACATTAAAACGAATTTCCCTTCCAAAAAAAAAGCTGTGAGAATTGTTAGTATATATACACTTCATCTAATGTATTCATCTCAGTGATCTTCTCTCTGGTGCTGCTTTCTGTAATAACTTACTGTTTTGTTTTGGTTTATTGTTTTTTTTAAATAAAACTTTTTGTACTGTTACTTGTTTGAAGGGAAAAAAACCTACTGAGTCTGTTTGTTTTTCCATCCATCTGTCTGGCCCATGTGATATCTTAAACACTATCAGTCTGATTTTCATGAAACTTGGAGGAATGATGTATCCTGACACTGCTCAAGCATCTACAAAATAACGTTTGTTTGTTTTTTTCTTAAAATGAATCCCCTTGCAGAACAAAAATATCACAAAACTTTATACAAGTACAACTTTCTCACAATTGAAGCTAAGAATTGAAATTTGGTACATGTGCTTTATTTATTTTCCCCAAACACTCCCAGTCTTATGCTCTGGGATGGCCTGGTGGCCTGTCCAGGGTGTCTCCCCGCCTGCTGCCCAATGACTGCTTGAACAGGCTCCAGCATTCCCGTGACCCTGAGAGCAGGATAAGCAGTTCAGATAATGGATGAATGGATGGATGGACTCCCATTCTTATGTGATTTTGTTTGCTTTGAGCGTTCTTCCAGTTTCTCTTCCAACTAAAACGATCCTGCTGACACCTTTCATTCATACAGGTACACCTATGCATGTGTGTGCACACAAATATGGATGCTTTTAAGTTTCCTCTATATGATATTCAAGTGAACAGATGCATTTAATGAATGAAAAAATGAGCATGGAATGAAGCCAGAGTGAGAAATATAGTACGGAAATAGTACATTTCAAGTTTGTTAAATACACAAGTTCACAAAGAAACTGCTCAAATTAAGATGACATTAACACATTAAAAGAAGGACAGTACAAGCATTAAAAACCATAGAGAAAAGGAGATTTAAAAGGCATTCGGTGATGTGTAAGATGGTATGTGCTCCAATCAGAAACCAGTCAACATGAAGAGCCCTGGTCACCTTCTGCTTAATCTCAGCTATATACTCAAGACGCCAAATCTCAGCCATTTTAGAAATAATGCCAAAAAAAGAAAAAAGAAAAAAAATAGCCATCAGGACTTTGCTTGAGTTGATGTTGAGAGATATTCAATTTTTCAATGTTGGTGGTCTTGTCATGACTAAAAGAAAACACTTGAACCATAAGGGAAGAATGTAGAAAATCTAAATATATATATATAGAAAAAGGATAATTTCTATGTATCATTTGACATATTTAAATTAACTAATCATAACAGCCCCTTAAGGCTGCCAGAGTAACATGTTTCTCTGATCCCGCTGCTGTAAACTGTCCCCAATTCTCGGGTCCTGTTTAATCCCATCAGCTCAATCATCTGCCAACCCTTCCCCAAGAAATGTGAACTGTCCAAAGTTCCCATTTCATCCCAAATATTAGAACAAGTTTTATTTCTCACCTCTTTCTATTTCTAGAACATGACATCTTTCTTAAGGCCCTCCATAGAACTGAGTCAGCACTACTGAAGGTATCAAAGAAAGTTGAACCAGTTCATCTGGACACAACATTCACTGAGAGAAACGTAAGTGACCTTTTCGGTCTCAACTGACTGCAGGTACCCCTACCCTTACAACCAACACAGTGGCATAATGACCTAAAATAACGTTTGGTTTCATATGAAAATCACCATGACCATTAACTAGAGTTAAAATGGTCATGTGTACTCTTCACAGATGATTGGGGAATAGTTGCAATCACAGCACTGTAAGACGGCAACAGATGTACACTTAGCCAACCCCCCCCCCCTCGGTTCAGGGATGTTCATTCCCTCTTCACATATAGATGGCCTCCTTATTGAGCATGCATAAAGACACTACTGAAGGTAGCCAGTGACCCCCCCCCCCCCCCGGCCCCAGATGTAGGTTGTCGCGGTACTCTAATCCTTCGAGATCTCAGTGTGGCTTTTGACATGCTTGATCATGCTATCTGGACTGACCATCTTCAAAACTTGATTGATATGACAGGCACTGCTCTAGATTGGTTCTGTCCCTACCTGTCCAATAGATATGTGTCGCCATGTGCTTCATCCCCTGCGCCTACTTGTCATGGCCTTCCTTGGGGATCAATCTAACTATCTTTTCACATGCTCACATTTGATCAGATCATTCAAAAGTATGACATTTCATTTAATTGCTATGAAGATTGATGGGCTGAGTGCAAGTTCGTTAACTTGTCTTTTCCAATACCCCTGCATACATAAAATGCTGGATGGCATATAATTTTCTCCATCCATCCATCTATTCATTATCCGAACCGCTTATCCTGCTCTCAGGGTCGTGGGGATGCTGGAGCCTATCCCAGCAGTCATTGGGTGGCAGGCGAGAAGATACCCTGGACAGGCTGCCAGGCCATCAGCTGAATGAAAATAAATCTGGAATATCCTAATCACCCCCCCAAAAAAAACCTCAGTACACATGATCAATAGTATTCTGTGTCAGTTGTCCACCAATGTTAAGACCTGAGTCAAAAATCTCGAAGTACCCTTTCAACCAGGCTTAGAAATTAATGTTGTTGTGAAATTCAACTTCCTCCTGCTACAAGGTATATCTGAAGTCAGATTCTTCCCCCTATTCTCAAGCCTCAAAAGGATTATTCATGCTTTTATCTCATCCTGCTTCAGTTATTGCAACTCACTATACATTGGTGTTAGTCAAGCCTATCTCTCGCTTCCAACTAGTCCAGAACACTGCATTCTGTCTCTTAACCAAATGAAAAAAGAAAGACCACCCCTATTTTGGAATCTTTGTACCGGCTCCCTGTCAGCCACAATTGTGTTTAGATTTTTACTATTTGTTTATGAAGTCCATGGTGTCACAACTGATTCATCTGTGACTTTCTGTGCCCACCAGACTTCTTATCTGTCCTAAAGTCATAGAATCGCCTCCAAATGTCAGATCAGGTGAATCTGTTAATTCCTTTAAAACACAGCTAAAACACATATTAAATCTATTTTCTCTTTGGCTTTTAATTGAATCTGTTTTGTTATTTTTATTTTGTTTTTTTACTCTACGTTTCTTCTTGTGGTACCTGCTTTAACATGCGCGCCTGATATAACTGAAGCACTAAAGCACTTGGGAGCGAATGTCTTTTGCTGCAGCACTCCACATAAATTGACTTGACTTCATTCATTGTGTCGAAATGCATGACAGTTTCCCAACTCGATCAAACGGTATAACGTAACGGTTCAGGGCGCACTCATAATCTCCAAACAAACCCAAACCAGAAAAAAGCAACAATTTTCCACTGTACGTTTTCTAAGCATTACGGTAGTAGAAGCCATGCCGTATCACGTGACCGGGCTAAGCATCTTTTTGGTCCATTTTGGATGATAAGCGACTGACTCTGTCCAACCCCCCGAAAATGACCAAATTGCAGTTTTTAAATGTCTTTTTGACTGAGCGCCTCATGCTTGCCGCGCAGGAGATATATAAATCTGTCGAAGATACGATTCTGGAGTACCAGGACGAGATAGCGCTCAGAGAGCGGGAGAATGACCATCTGAGGCGCAGACTGCGAGACGCTGGGATTGAAATATGGCCAGGTTAGCTTTCCCCCTGCATTCCCTGCTGGCTGAAGTTGAAGCCTGGCCCCATATTAAGTCCAGCTAGCTGTGCCTTCGGAATGGATTTGGTGCTCGGATTCATTCCAGTGACTGATTGCAAAGGGGATAAATTGTTAATGGACTTTTTTGTGTTTGTTAGCGTTATTTAGGCCCAAATGCCAAGCTAGCTAACGGCTCATAGCGATCTAGTTTACCTTAACTGTTATTACGATGCCACAAACACGTTAGCTAGCATAGTAGCAACCTTTGTTCGTTAGCCAGTTAGCTTTAGAGGCTAACTGGCTTTCTTAAGTCAGCGTTTCGCTGTCATTACGCTGATGCAGCCACTATATGGTTGCCTTTGTTGTGGCACTCCCGCTCTTAACTATATTCCATCATCATGGTATATACACGTTTGTTTTAGTTTTTACTTGGGGTTGATAACATCACTTTCCCATCTGCTGTGCTCTCAGACCGTCCGTCCATGGCGCTACTGGATGATGAAGATGGTGAGCATCCACGGCGTGAATGGAGTCCCAGCATGGGGCATGAAGAGCGTCTTCCTCTCCAGATAAAGGATAAGCGAGATCTCAGAGCTAACCAAGGGGATGATCAACTCCGTGGGCATGGGTCCTGCGGCACACCAGATTCTATGTTCACCCCACCCCGTGTTAGCAATGAGTATCCCCAAGATGCCCCCCACACATCCAACCTCTCTCAAAACCAAGGTGTGGAAAACAGGGAGAGGGATGCAGGATCTAGGGGTTCATCAAGACACGTGAAGGCAGAAAGCGGTGGAGGACATAGAGGTTCTACCCCCTCTAATAGTGGCCCTCAGCCCCTCGCCCCAGTCAACCCAAACTGCTCAAATGAGAATAACATTGATATCATTGGAGTCGAAAATGGAGGACAGATGGCGGGTTCTAAGGGAGGTGCTGGAGGTAGCAGAGGACAGGGCTCTCACATGCGCAACCAAGGTGCCAATGCTGTGGACTGCCCTCATCAAAAATCTCCTCTACAAGGTCACATGTCATCCTTCTGCTGCAAAGTGTGTGGTGAAGCTTTTAGTCATATCGGTCACTTGCATGTTCATGTGCAGGTGCACACGCGAGAAAAGCCTTACCGCTGTGGTGTGTGTGGGAAGTGTTGCAGCTCCTCCGGCAGACTCCAAGAGCACCAGCGCAGCCACACAGGAGAAAAGCCCTTTCGTTGCCAGATTTGTGGCAAGGGCTTTACTCAGATGGCACATTTAAAGGTACATATGAGGATCCACACTGGGGAGAAGCCTTATAGTTGCCCTGTGTGTGGCAAGTGCTTTAGTCGTTCTGACAAAATCAAAAGGCACCTTCAGACCCACAGCCGAGAGGGAACCTATTTCTCAGGGCAATGAAATTACTGTTTTGTTAAATTGCCTGATTTGTGAATCGTTGACATGGGACACATTTCGAAAGCTAATATTGCTGCCATTACGCTGAGGTTTTTCTTCCTTATTTTGAAGAAATAGGAATTCTGCAACTCTTAGAATGTTTTTATCTAACCTAACACTTCTCCATGCCATAGTCTCAGCAATAGAATTACATTAAGTCAGTTTAGTATGTCATTGACTTACTTTTTTACTTGTCACTGAATATGGCATTTCTAAGACAGTCTGATTTATTAACTAGCCTTTCTCAATTATTTAGCCTTTCTTAACTCATAATTAGCATGATAAAGTCTTCCACACGCCTTGAAGCTGAGATCCTTTCAGAACTGCAACAATGTACAGCTTTAAAAAAAAAGTCGCCCCCCCCCCCGACCACAAAGCATTGTTACTTGGGTACTCAGTTCACATTTCAGTTTGAAACATTACAGACTTGATCTAACTCAAATGTAATGTATACATTGGTTTTCTACTTTAAGACAAGAAACAAACCCCATGAAATGATCACCATTACCATTTTATTTTTTTATCAGCACAACAACTTATGTGTTATATATGCCTAAATCAAGTTGATGACACATTTAGACAGACTTTCATTAAAACTGACACCCGTCCTTTTGAAAATATGGACTCATGCCCAAAGACTTGAATTCAGTGCACCTCACAGTTATTAAAAGAAATTAAATGATCTGATAGGTTTTTTTTCCTCCACATACACTTTTCAACAATATAATTTAAAATCACCTCTTTTCTTGGTACCCTTTCCATTAAGATTAGAGAATGGTTTATTACTTTGAAGAATTGGGTATACTATCAGATGTTATGTTTAACAGGTTTAAGGTGCCATTAACATGCTAAAGCCTACGTTAGACCAATTGACCATTTTAAACCTTCTCTGTTACATTGTTAGGGCTGAGCACTGCAATCTCATATGGTTATAACTTCATGCTGTCCACTGAAATGGAGAAATATATTGTGAGACTGCTCTATTTTGTAAGGTAATGTGATCTTATTCTGTAAAATACCACTAGTCCAGATTTCTCATATATTTAGGAATTTTGTGGTGTCTTTTTGATGATCTGCACTATGGCATCTGTCCAACATGATGCAGAAATTTACTTAGCAACAGGGCCATACAGTATTACCTGAAACTGGTGTCTTTCAGGAGGGTCAGTCTGCGGAGATTTATATGTTCACCAATGTGACTAATAGTTCTTTAAATGTCATATTTTTTTAGAGTGCTCTTAGTTGTGGGTGTATTTGTGAACTACTGGTTAGCTCATCATTGAATCAGGTACTAGCTCAGTTCCCACTGCCCACTCTGGACTGACCCTCTTGAACAACACACTACACCGATATCTATCTCATCTCAGGACTAATGCTGCATTCATGTCATGTGGGGATAATTGTAAATACTTGTGTAATTAAGGACAAGTATTTATTTCACAAGTGAACTGCAAGTCAAAACTCAGGGTTAGTTAATTTTTCCATGGAATGTTTCTCTAGCCCCATGCAAAGTTGTAGAAATAAAGTTGAAAACTCGATTTAGGCAGCAAAATATCCTTTCAAAATTGTAATGATTAAAATGCAAGAAGAAAGAATGCCCTTGGTGGTAATTGGTGAATAAAAAGCATGTAAGAAATCATAGTGAGTGAAATTTAAATAGCCAAGAACTCACATCCTGCTTAAGTTGTCTATCCTTACGTCATGAATGCAGCAAGAGACGACTGCAGAACGTCCTTGGAACCAACCAGCATCCCTACTCGTTGTCTAGTTTGGGACAAATTTTCTCCTACACACACAGTCACACAAATTTCACTGTACAGTGTTGTATTACTGTCTATTAAATGTTATTTTTTAATAAAGTAGTAACTGAGTATCAATCAGAATTTAGTCATGTGGTGTAAACAACGTTCCCTTTGAGATCTAGAGGATTTATTGGGGCAGTGAATAAAATCAGCACTCATTTTTGAACGAAGAACAGTGGTTACCCATTCGCCTGCAATGGAAATGGACCATAATCAAGGAGCTCCAATCAAATGATTTATATGGCACGAATACAATTTTTTGCCATACTTTGCTAATATGGCATCAACCTGTCGTTAATAGTCAGACTGTTCAATGCCAGCGGTATGACAAGAGCTCCAGGCTACAGCCTCAACCTACTCCTAACAGCTGAAGCGTTACCATCCAATTTGTTTGCAGTGGCACGGGTTATAGAATTAGATGTCCCATTCGTTGTCTGTAAACATTTCAGAAAATTCCTATATAAAGAGCTTCAAGTGTTGATCCAACCAGCTTCAAAATGAACCATGGTCTTATAACAATTAATTCCAAGCAAAATATATACATACACTTTGTATGTGAAAAACAGTAAAAAAGGCAAAGGTACAAGACTGGACTTGACCATCTCTTAAGAGGGAATGAACTACTCGTCACATAAGGCATTGCGAATGATGTCATCGAATTACTTTACCCTCACTTTCAAACAGTTTCAACCAGCCGCAATCGCGTACGATTTTCCTTATATATTTACGTATTACCATGATTTGTCTGCTCTTCCTTAAACAAAAGCACATCATGTCTGACGGAGAACACATTGTGGAGCAGCAGCAGCAACAGCAGCAGCCACACTTTCGGAGCCGTTTACATCTCCATGGTAACAGCAACGTCTCTGAGCCACTCGAGCATTGTGGATAGTGTAGTACGAATTCGGGATAGGAACAGCAACTCTTTAAAACGAAGCTGAAATCCCGGCG
The DNA here is from genome assembly GCF_029633865.1 of Lampris incognitus. Classification (NCBI taxonomy): domain Eukaryota; kingdom Metazoa; phylum Chordata; class Actinopteri; order Lampriformes; family Lampridae; genus Lampris; species Lampris incognitus. The sequence continues at coordinate 113,958,973 of NC_079212.1, forward strand.
ATTCATGACTTCCTCGGGAGCATGTACCATCGTGTCACAATCTCTTAAATCTACCTCGAAGGATTAATACGTTATGGTTAATAGTCGCATTCCCTTAGGAGACTATGAATGGTATATTTTACGACGTTTCAACTCCACTCCCCACTCTCCTCCCATGCCGGGCTCGCCGGTGTCGCGCCGTATGACGTCACGTCTATGTAAACAGACGGGCTAGCCGACGACCCTGACTCACACAATAATGACAAAATTACAATATCTGAATTCATATGTCACTGAGCGTTTGATGCGAACTGCGGAGGAGATACTTCAGGTGGTCGCAGAGACATTGTCCGAGTTCCAGGAGGAGATCAGCCGTGCGAAAAGTGAAAATCAATACCTGAAAAGACAGCTTCTTGCTGCAAGCAAGGAAAGAGGACAAGGTATGACAATATTTACTCGGGGGCCTTTTTGCAATGAATGAGGAGCTAGGACGGGAAGACACATTTAAAAATAAAACTGCTGCGTGGTGCATCTCAGTATGAGGGCTGTTAAACCCCTACAACTTAGGGGCTAAACGTACGTGTAGTTGTTGTTGATTTTTAAGTCCTCCGTGTTGCAACTAGGTTATTGGATGCTGGATGGTCGACCAGGATTTTTTTTTAATGTTTTCTCTTTTGTCACACATCTTGCACAATGACCCCGTCCTTCTAATCGTGTAAATACAAACAAACAAAAAAGTACACATAAATCAGGTTTCCTGAATTGCTACATTTTATGTTTTGCCTGTTCAACACAGTGCTGCATGGCACATTGCATTGTGCCGGTGGACCAGTGTTTGGCTCGGCGTGTTGTGGGGTTTGAAAGGAACCGACAACAACCCTCTCAACTGTTCCGGCACTCCCGCCACATACGGAATCACCACTGGGTTATGCAGCGGTTGTCCTTCTGCTCTCTTCGATCGGCTGGTGCACTGTTCGTGCATCTTCGTGGCTTTGACAAATGCCCAGTTAGGATAACCACACTTAACCAGGGCCAGTTTAATGTGAGATTTCCCCCCTTCCCCGGCCGCTGTGTCGGTGGGGACGTTGTCAGCTCGGTGGTACAGCATCCTGATGACTCCTATAGGGTTCGTGCTCCAGTGGATGATGTTAGGTACTGATAAGTATGTGTAGCTTTACGGTAAACATCAATCAAACGTCCTCCATCACTAATAACAATTAATCACAGTCAAAGGAGGCTAACCTGTAATTTTTCACATCCTTCCTGGTGAACTTGATGTGGTTGTCCACAGAGTTAATGTGGTCGGTGAAATGTGGTACGCCCTGAGATTTAATTTTAACCAAGGCGTCATCCACAAATCTGAACCAATGGCTAGGTGGTGTCCCTGGATAGGATATCAGAGCCCTCTTTTCCACTTCCTCCATATACAAGTTGGCCACTACAGGTGAAATTGGGGAACCCATAGCACACCCATACCTCTGCCTGTAGTACTGCCCCTTGTATGTGAGGTACGTGGACTGAAGACACAGCTTCAGGAGGTCAGTGTTTCAGAGTAGTTCTATGCTAAGGGTGGGGTTGTCCTGTAAATTCATACAGACCACCTCCACTACTTCATCAGCAGGAACACGTCAAGAGAGATGTAAAATCATACGAGAACATTGTTTCATCTGCCTCCATAATGATGTCCCTCACCTTATCCACACAATCCATAGTGTTCTGGATGTGATATTCATTACTGCCTACCAATGGGTTAAGAATAGCTGCCAGAAACTTGGAGATGTTATCTAGTTAATCATACAAACAATAGGCCGTAATGGCACATCCTGTTTATGTATTTTAGGTAACCCATACAGACTAGGTGTAGCTTCCCCTGGGTATAATCTGTTTTACAAAATTCTGTCAATAGCATTGTCCTGTTCTAACAGCATCAGGCAATCCATCACCTTTTTCTTGTAACCACAGTCTGGATCTCATTTCAGGGGCTTGTAAGTATGTATGTCACTAAGTAACACTGCACCATTAAACATTTTGTCCAGATGAACTGATTCAACTTTCTGAGATAAATGTTGGGCAGATTTATACAAATTAAATTGTTCTATGTCACATGAAAACATTTTTTTATCTACTCTCTCTATACCTTTTTCATTTTTAGGGTTTAGCTGTCATGAGTTGTAAAATGTGAGAAATGCAGCAAGAATTCACAGTCTAGCTTTTTTCCTTGATGTCACTTATACTGTGCATCCCCTACTGTGCATACTGTACATTACACATAAATATGAGCACTATATCGAGAGTCACGGCTGACATCCAGCTTAAAACACTGTAAATTGACCTGTTAATTTTTACTAATCCAGCCCTTCGTATGCGTTTGACCACTGGAATATTACCTGCTTAATATCTGCATGGTATCTACAAATTGTTCAAATTGACACCTAACCTATTTCTGAAATATTTATATTTCATGTTGCAGCATGTTCCCAGACCCTGTGGTTTGCAAATATTCCACCACCTCCCGAGGAGCAACATGATGAGCTGGTGGACATTCCCACTGTGTGGCAGCAGAACCTGCTGCCTCTACAGACTAAAGATGAACCAAAGCTTAGGATATGGAAAGAGGAGGAAGAGACTCAAGAGCCACCTTTTGATACAGATGATAGAAATATCCAAAGGGCTTTCTGTGGGGACGCCGATGATGATAATAGCATTGCTCAGTCCTCCCAGCCAAACCACATAACATATTCTGAGACTGAGGAATGTGACACTCAAATAACTGATCAAATTAAAACAGAACCTTTTGGAGATGACCCTCACCGGCCAATCTCAGCTCATAACACAGAGCCTCTCCCTCCAATAACTGCACACTGCTCCAGAACTGGAAATAAGTGCCATGAAAATATTCTGCAGAATGAGCAGGATACAAATGAGAAAAAACAAGAGGAACACTTTTTAGTCCACAGCAACAGCAATAATGACTGTACAGTACGCCAACAGTCCTTCCCTTCACCAAAGTACCTCAAGAGACACATGCAATCACATATCAAACAGATAGCATCTCGTTGTGGTGTGTGTGGGAAAAGCCTCAGCTCTTATGGGAAGTTAAAAGAGCACCAGAGGCTCCATACAGGTGAGAGGCCTTTCTCCTGCGAGTTCTGTGGGAAACGCTTCAACCAGAACTGTAATTTAAAGGTTCACTTAAGGGTTCACACGGGGGAGAAGCCGTATCCCTGCCCAGTGTGTGGAAAGGGCTTCAGTCAGTCCAGTCAAGTGAAGGTGCACCTCAGGACACATAGGTAAAGCCTTGAGGTGGCTAAAATTTCCAGAAGAGCCAGTGATGGAGTTTAGAAAGCTTTTAATCAAGTTTTTGTTTTTGTGTAAAGGTCGTAATAGACATAAAAATACCATACTTTGACAATTAAATACCCTTTTTTTTACCACATCATAAAATGCAATAATGATTTAAGCCTCAATGACTATTCTTGATATGTATAAATTTAGTAGGACACAGAAGTATCTGAAATTGCCAGAGTTGCTGTTTTTTTGTAAACTGCTTTCTTAAATTTACTACTTGTTTGGTTGACATTATTTTAACTGTCAAACACAGTTATAAGAAAAGGTTTGTGAGCCTTTTGGAATTACCTGGACTACTGAATTAACTGTATTTTTTCAAGTCTTCAGTTAACACAGTTGAAACAACCTCTGTCTACTCTGCAAAAGATATGTTAACCTCAGAGAGATAACGACTTAAAGGTAATTTTAGTTAGCCGTGTGATCACACTCAGGTGTAGGTTAGAGGCACCCGGCTCAATAAAAATAAACCCCACAAAGTCAGGTGTTCACAATCGAGATTTGCTGGAGTGATACGTGGACCAAAAGAGGACCTTGGATTAACAGTTTGTTGAGGCTCTTCAAAGAAGGTTGAATCAGTTCATCGGGATACAATGTGGATAATACAATGACTGAAGATGTCACTTAGTTGAGTGATGAAACGTATCCGTCAATAAACGTATCCCATCCATCCATCCATCCATCCATTATCTTAACCGCTTATCCCGCTCTCAGGGTCGCGGGGATGGTGGATCCTATTCCAGCAGTCATTCGGCGGCAGGCGAGGAGACACCCTGGAGAGGCCGCCTGGCCATCACAGCCCCCACCACCACCACACACACACACACACACACACACACACACACATTAATTCCTAGGGAGCCCCCGGAGGAAACCCATGCAGTCACGGGGAGAACATGCAAACTCCACACAGAGGATGACCTGGGCCCACCAAGGTTGCGCTACCCCAGGGCTCGAACCCAGGACCTTCTTGCTGTGAGGCGACCGTGCTAACCACTGCGCCACCGTGCCGCATGTTGTATCCAGATGAACTGATTCAACCTTCTTTTATTTTCTTACCTGGATTATTGAGCATGCATCAAGACATTTATTGAGGCTCATGAGGCTGGAAAGGGATCTAAGAACAGGACATTTCTAAATAATTTGGACTCCATCATGCCACAGTCGGGTGGATTGTGCACAAATTGAAGCAACCGAGTGTGTCTGCTGGTCCACCGAGCTGTGGATGTCCAGCAAACATCACTTCAAGAATGGGCCAACTGATGCTCAAGGAGATGACAATGATCCACAGGGTAGCAGCGAAGGATCCAATGACTGATGACTGTGTTCATGAGTTTGCAGTAAGGAAAACACTGAACATGAAGATATTAGCGAGGAAAACATTGTTATTCTTCTTCAAAAGAAAAAAAAACCTACATCGGCCTCTCAAGTTTACAAAAGACCACTTGGGTATTGGTTTAACAATGTTTTGAAGCAACAAGTCATCAAAATCTCATTCCTGCAGTGAATCATAGTAAAGAGAGCATCATGGTTTGGGTCTGATTTGCTTCCTCGCAACCTGGATGTTGCAATCATTGAGGTAATGATGATGTCCAAATGGTGTCAGGAAATTCAGCATGAGAATTGTAGAGTGAAAAGTGGCAGTCTGAAATTTAACAGAAGTAGGATCATGCAGCACGGTATTGACCCTCTCCACAGAAGTATAGCAGATTGAAAATTAGAATTTGGGGAAGAACAAGTCTGAGTCCAGTCCGCTACCTTAACGAAATGTGGTGACTTTATCCGAGTATCAATACCCCCTAACCCTTTCACAGGTCTGTTCAGGAAATTATTGGCGGAGGTTGTTGCTGGGGTGGGGTGGGGGGGGGGGCATTCCACCAGTTATTAAATCTAAAGAGTCAATGAGTTTTCAAACCTTGTGTACTGTAAAAAGACAAAATAGTACATCAAAGATAGTTGAATCAGTTCATCTGGGCACGTTTATTGACAGATAACGTTTCATCACTCAACTAAGTGACCTCTTCAGTCTGAACTGACTGCAGGTCAACTGCACCCTTATAAACGATACAGCTGCATTACGCCCGAAAACAACGACCAGTCTCATGTCGCAAATATGGGTGTGACCATTAACTAGAGTTTCGATGTACTATTCACAGAGGATTTGGGAATGTTTGCACTCACAGCATTGTAAGATGATGCCTGATGTACTCTTAGCACCCCCCCCCCCCCGGTTCAGGGATGGTCGTTCCCTCTTCACATACATGGCTTCTTTGACTCTCACTTCACACCAGCGTTCCTCCCTATCAAGGATGTGCACACATCCTGCGTCCGGGTAGCGTAGCGGTCTATTCCGTTGCCTCCGACTTGGCCGTGTCTGTGGATGGGAAGCCGGATGTGGGTGTGTCCTGGTCGCTGCACTAGCGCCTCCTCTGGTCGGGGGAGGGAGAACTGAATCGGAGGAGGCATGTGGTGGTCGGCAGTGGTAGTCCCAGCTCAGAGGACAAGTACAATTTTGGGGGAAAAGGATGTGTACATCGAAAGAGTGGCCACTGGCCCTTAGATGGGTGTAGACTGCGGAGTCCTGGCCTGACTTGTTAGCTCTCCTGTGTCTTTTTAGTTTCCCCAATGTAGCTACAAGTCACAACAATCCTTCCTGCACTTAACATCGTGCACAATATTGCTCTGTTTGTTCCGGGGGACCCGATCTTTGGGGTGGACCAATTTCTGGCGCAGCGCGTTTCGGGGTTTGAAAGCAACTGAGACGCGGTGTTTGGAAACACGTTCTTACAATGCGGTGATTGCAAACATTCCCAAATCCTCTGAATAGTACATGTACAGTGACTGAAACTCTAGTTAATGGTCACACCCATATTTGCGTATGAAACTGGTCGTCGGTTTCGGTCGTTATGCAACTGTATTGTAGTAAATTCGGGGGGCAACCTCAGGAACCGCCGCAGCCGGGACGCGAACCGGTATCTCCCCCACCGCGGGAGACATCGCTAACCGCTCGACTAAAGGGTCCGGCCCGTTAGCCACGGGCTAGCGAGCCTATTTATCCGTAATCGTTGCATTGGCCCCTTCCTTCGGGAAGGGCGTCCCCGGCCGGACCGTCACAGCCGGGGCGCGAACTCGTGTATTCCGTACCGCGGTCGACTACGTTAACCAGTCGACTAAAGGGTCTGTCCCGGTCTACTCATCCATGCACGTTACAGTATTGTTTGTAAGGGTGGGGATACCTGCAGTCAGTTGAGACTGAAGAGGTCACTTAGATGAGTGATGAAATGTTTCTCTCTCAATAAACGTTATGTCCAGATGAACCGATTTAACCTTCTTTGATTTTCTTACCTGGATTACTGAGCATGCATCAAGACATAAGATAGTACAAGATCAAAATAGGTTTAAGGATCAATTAATGCAGGAATCCGGGTATTTCCTACAGGTTCACAAACTTTTCTCACAACTGAGTGCCAGAAACTATTATTACAAACACCACGGTTCTCATGTAGCTCCGATGAAATGCATTTTGCTTAACTTGTGAAGTGTCATTTTCAGATAGTTATAAGGGCATATTGACCGTCATACTGCCTTTCCACTAAGGTGGGTTTCATCTATCAACAAAACCTGACACAAATATTTACATTTATTGAAGAAATTAAGTATTGACAAAATACAGCCAGCATACCTAAGGAAACACAAGACATTCAGGAACTTTAACAGTGATAAAGGTTTTCTCGAGTATGTCAGGATAGGTCAATCAGTCTACAGTGCATTTGCACTGTAATGGCTGGTATATGCAACCTTCCTCTTCCTTCCTACCTTGAAGGAACGACAGTCATCGCTTCAGACTTGCGGATTGTGGTATGGAGGATTCTCGTCACACCACGTTTCTCGAAATATGTTGTGTGTGGTTGTATTGCTGCTAAACTCTTTGTTGTTTACAGAACAGACATGACGTTTGTATGCCTGCTGTGTACAGTTATTAACGCTCACAGCGATGTGGTGGCACCAGGAGACTATGATATTTGACCATGTATGACCTATACCAAGTTTAGCTGTAGTCAACATTGCTTGGATAGATATTGGAGTTTAAATCTATTTCATAAGTTACATTCTCAATTCTAACTATGAATACAGCTGATCTTGGGATTCGCTATAAAAAGGGCCAACGTCAATATTGTTGTAGTAACAAATACAGAACAGTAGATGGCGGACGTAGACTACAGTATCTTTCACAAGTGGACGACAAAAAAAGAGAAGATTTTAAAAGTGTAAAAACAGTTTTAGATCCTCAAATATTAGCACGAACATTGAATTAAGTTGGAAGATATTGAAACTACCCACAATATGTGTATACATCTAGATTTTTCCTATAGGGTAAATCCTTGCTTAGTCGAAGAAACCCTGTCTGTTTCCACTCACCGCAGTTGGACAAAAGCAAATGTCAGCTTGTCAGCAGTTTATAAACCTTATTTAGAGTCACCAAGGAGTCAGTCTTGGAAACAGAGAAGACCTTTTGAATTCGCCTTTGATCACAATCCCAAAGGAGAACAGCCTGCATTTGTTGTGTTTATGAGAACAGATTTTTTTTTCTTTTGCACTCAGCTTCATTTGCTCACAGTTAGGAAAAAAATCCCATGAAGTATTGCAAGTACATCTGAGCTGAGAGTCTATGACGTGGCATGTGATGGACACACATATGTGTTTTCAAAGTGTTCAATATTACGTATTCCCTTTCTAGGACTTATTCAAGTTAAATTGGTCACATGTTTTATTGACCTAACTAAGTAATTACTGTGCAGTTTGGGACCTTTCTTTAAAGACGATCCAATTATTAATCCACTGTAAGATTCTCAAACAGAGTCCACACAGGAAGAGAAGGATTTTCACCTTAAATCCTGGTAATGTTGCAGAAGCTGATTGTACCTCAGATGTGCGAATGGCATGTGTATGAATGTTTATTATTTCACATGATTAGTGATTATTTAGTGATATGCTCTTCCTCCTCCTTCATCAGTCTTGAGGCCTGAGTGGTTTGATAATTGTGGAAGACCTAGCATAGCTCCCTACGGTCTAGTCATCTGTGAGTTGATGCTCGGCTTTGTTTCTAGTCTAACAAGTCGAATATGCTCACAAAGGATGCTTGAAAATGTTTGAAATCGCTGGACACATATTGCACCTCAGCAAGGGGTGGGGGCGTCCAAGTGACATGATACCAGGAAGATGGGAGGGGTAGGTGCCTCATCTTCTCAAATTTCAATTTGTTCATGTAATCAAACCATTATGTGCCTAAAAGATTTTTGTTTGCTTATTCTCAGATTAACTTTGCACTCTTTGCTTGAAGTTTGACATTTATAAAAGGCAATCAAAGGCACCAGACCATCCCCACTACGCCATTGTCAATGTGTCATCATGGCATCATCATGTAGTCATCGTCATATTCATCTCCAACACTGAGTCACATGAAAGCAAACAGGAAATCACTGTTACGGTTTGGTTTTCTTTTGCACCTAAAAGCAGACACAGACACAAAATAGAAGGTAAAAACGAGGATTTATTGTAGACTGTAAAATGTGGGTGGTGCAGGTGTTGAAGGGTGGCTGGTTGGAGAGGCTGTCCAGGGAGGCGGTGTGGAAAGGTGAGACCAGGCTGAGCACATTAGCTGGCAGTCCAGTGAGCAGATGTAGCAGGCAGGTAGCTGTGGCGTGGGAAAGTGAGGAGACTCTGGGCAGAGGGCAATGAGGCAATCCTGAACACAGGGAGCCAGACACACTATTAGAGCAACAAGAAACGCAGACAAGGTAATTTAGAGGAATAGCAGCTAGGCGAATTGTCACCACTGATGCTGGCTGAACAAACTGGAGGTGAGTGGGAGGAGGGCCGGGGTTCTTACCCTGGAGAGCTGATGAGTTGATTGCAGAAAGGTGGAGAGGTGAAGCAGGAGCCAGGAGAAAGAGGGTGAATCACACCCACGCCACACACACACACACACTAACAATCCCAGTGAGACAGACAGGGAAGGAGGAGACACAAGGGAGGTAGGGAGGATAGAGAAACATGAGGAAAATCTAGTCACAGCCAGAGCCATGACAAATTACATTATATTTTTCAATCATCTCAAAAGTTTGAGTATAGCTATACTTTTTGGTGTCAGTAGGAAGTTATTGTTTTGTCTTGATGCATGCTCAATAATCCAGGTAAGAAACTCAAAGAAGGTTTAATCAGTTCTTCTGGATACAATGTTTATTGACAGATACATTTGTATCTGTCAATAAACATTGTATGAACTGATTCAACCTTCTTTGAAGTTATTAATTTATTAAGCATTATACCACTTTTATTTTTTATAAAAAAAAGAGGTTGCATTTCTTGTAAATTTCAAATAGAAAGTTTCAATTCAAGAGGTCGATAGATAGCATGGTAATGTGAGTCGGGTTTCTTTGCCTGCAGAATGGGCAGGGTAGGTGAGAAAAATAACTTTGTTTTTGAATCACTGAAATGGTGAAATTAGGAAAGTCAAAAACACTTCTCATTTTCAATATAGAGTATATATAAGTATGAAAGTATAAGTATGAAACCCAGCCACTGAGGATGCACAAGCCAGTGCATTCTTAGTGCCAGTCCCAAGCCAGGATAAATGGGGAGGGTTGTGTCAGGAAGGGCATCTGGCGTAAAACCTTTGCCAAATCAAATATGCAGATCATAAATCAGATTTTCATCCCAGATCAGTTGAGGCCTGGGTTACCAACGACCGCAACCGGTACTGTTGGCCAACAGGGTTCCAGTGGAAACTATGACTGTTGGGTGAAGGAGAAGGAGAGGGGGAAGGCATATGCAGAAGCAGCGGGAGAGGAGAAAGGGTAGGAGTGTGGAGGTTAGAGTCTGAACTTTGAATGTTGGCACTATTATTGTATTTAGAAATCACGTCAGGACACAGCGCTGTCACTCGACACAACCTCTACGTTGCATTCTTTATTTAGACTAACACAGCATCACAGGCAGACCCGATCAAACAACCCAGAGCCTGCAGGCATCACCAATCGATCCCAGCACAATAGAACAGCACCAAATCAAATGCAGCATTGTCGATGTGTGCAGACATAACATTTCCCCCCCACCCTGGCAGGATTTCAAACATGAAAGGTTGACACAAAGTCCTCTAGGTGGCCAGGGCGTAAACGTGTGCAAACAGGTCGCGGGGCGGCCTGAGGCTGGGCAGGCCGAGGTGGGGAGGGAGAAGGCAGGGGAAGCTGAGGCCCAGGAATGTCTGGGGCCCGTGTAGGAGCTGCATGAAGCCCTGGGGCGTCTCGCCATGCCGAGGGAATGGCTAAGGTTGTGTCACCAGCTGTGTGTGGTGGAGCTGACACCTTCCGTAGACGACTGGAGTGCCACCGAGTGCCATCGCTGAGGAGGTAGGTGGCTGGGCCCAGCTGACGGGTGACTTGGAGAGGAGAGGACCAATATGAAGCCATTTTATTGTCCCTGTGGGGCCTGCGGACCCTGACCCAGTCTGACACATTGATGTCTGGCACCCTGGCTCGTTTTGACTGGTCAAACCGTTGCTTCATCCGCGTCTGCTGACGAGTGACTGAGGCTCTGACCCCAGAGGGAGGTGCCTGGGGTGTGGAGGGGCGGAGCCTGTCAAGGGGCATGCACAGTTCCCGGCCTAGCATGAGAGAGGTTGGGGAGACGCCTGTGGTCGAGTGCTGTGTGGCCCGATAGTGCAGCAGAGTGTGACGGATGGCCTGCGTGAAAGAGCACCCTTGGGTCATGTGTGCTCTGAGGCCGTTCTTCAGTGACTGGTGAAAACATTCAACGCCGCCATTGGCCTGGAGGTGGTAGTATGCAGTGCGTATATGACGGATGCCCTTGTTTTCGAGATAAGCAGCGAACTCAGCAGAGACCAGCTGAGGGCCGTTGTCAGTGGTGATGGTCTTTGGGAGGCCCCAGAGAGAGAATAGAGAGTCCAGGAAGTCGATGATGATCTGTGAGGTCACAGTGCCGGAAGTGGTGAGTTCAGGCCATTTTGATAGTAGGTGACCACCATGAAGCGTTGGTGGTGGGGAACTCCATGGATCTCACCACAAATGTCCAACTGCAGGTGTTCCCAGGGCTGAGAGGACCAGGCAAGAGGTTGCAGGGGTGGGGGAGCCTGGTGGCCAGTCTTGCCACTCACAAGGCAGGCAGAACAGTCCTTCACCAGAGCCTCAATATCTCTGTCTATCCCCGGCCACCACACCAGGTCTCGGCAGCGCTGTTTCAGTTTCACAATGCCCAGGTGGCCTGCATGCGCCATATTCAAAACACGCGCACGGAGAGCAGCTGGGACCACTGTACAAAACCCACGTGCCACGCAGGTGTCGTTCCAGCAGGAGAGCTCCTGTCTGACTCAGGCGAACGCAGCCAGCTCCTCTGGGACCTTGTGAGGCCAGCCGTTCTGGATGTAGGTGCGGAGCTGGGAGAGGACAGGGTCCTGTTCGGAGGCTGCCCTCAGCTTCTGCAGAGAGACAGTGGCCTGAAGGGGTGTGTGTAGCATTTGGACAATGTCCTTTTCCACACAGTCAGTGTCCATCTGTGGAGCTGGGGTGGAGACAGAGCGAGAGAGCAGGTTGGCGACAACATTGTCTCTGCCTGGGGTGAACTGCAGGCTGAAGTTGCACTGGCGGAGGCGGTCAGACCAGCGGTGCAGCCTCAGGGGTTTGTGGCCTGTCCCAGATGTGGACAGCAGCGCTGTCAGGGCCTGGTGATCTGTCCTGAGGGTGAAGGAGTGGCCATAGAGGTAGAGGTGCCACCTTTCACAAGCCCAGATACAGGCTAACGCCTCACGCTCACCCACGGAGTACCGCTGCTCGGTCAGGTTGAGGGCACGGGAGGCGAAGGCGATGGGCTTCTCCACACCGTTCTGGGTTTGAGACAGCACAGCCTCTATTGCTGTGGCTGACGTGTCACAGGTCACAAAGGTGGAGCTGGAGATGTCGAAGTGAGCCAACACTGGTGGTGAAGTCAGTTGAGTCTTGAGATCACACACAGCATCACTGCATGCCTTTGACCACACCCATGGCTCGTCCTTACGCAGCAGCTGGCGCAGGGGGGCTGTGGTCGCAGAGTACTGGGGAAGAAACCTCAGGTAGTAACTTGTCATACCCAGGAAGGAGGCGATCTGGGCGGCCGAGCTGGGCTCAGGGATGGCCTGAATGGCGTCCACGTTGGATTGTAGTGGAGTTACGCCGCTCGCTGACAGCCGGAACCCCACGAACTCGATGGCTGGCACAGAGAGGACACATTTCTCAGCATTGAGAGTTAGCTTGTGCTTGGACAGGGCTGCGAAGACCATGTTGAGGCGCTTGTCGTGGATTTCACTGGTGGGCCCGTGTACCATTATATCGTCCAGATAAATGGCCACGCCCAGTATGCCAGCCAGCACGGAGACCATGATTTTCTGGAAGCAGCTAGGGGCGGAGCTGAGACCGAAAGGCATCCTGGTGTAGCGAAACACTCCTGCATGTGTCACAAAGGCTGTGAGGTTTCGGCTGCTGGGGTGGAGGGGCACCTGTAAGTACCCCTGTCTGAGGTCGAGCTTGGAGAACACCTCAGAGCCATAGAACTGAGCAGTGAGTTCTTCTGAGGTGGGCAGTGGATACTTATCAGGGACCACTGCCATATTTACTGCACGTAGATCGACGCAGACACGCAGGCCCCCTGACTTATTCTTAGCCACCACGAGGTTTGAGACCCAAGGTGACGCGTCCACCGGTTCAATGATGCCAGCTCCCAGCAGTTGTTGCAGCTCGGCGGAGACCCCATCAGGGAGAGCCAACGGGATGCGGCACAGTGGTTGGATGACAGATTTCACAGGGTTGAGGAGAGGTTGATGGGCGAAGGCGGAGAGGCAGCCCATCCCCATAAACAGTGATGGCCACTTCTGCTGCCAAGGCATGGCAACAGTCAGGATTGCTGCCCCCCTTGTGTCTAAGAGGGAGAACCCCAGAGCGGAGAACAGGTCCAGGCCCATCAGGTTGGCCCCACGGCGTGCCACATGAAAAACTGCATTGGGCACCAGCTTGGTTCCATAGCGGACAGTCACTTGGAGAGAGCCAACCAGATCAATTTTGGAGTCACCATACCCACAGAGGACAGCTGAGGGTGCGGACAGTGGCAGTGAACCGAAAAATTGACTGTAGGTATCAACATTCAGGAGAGACACACCTGCACCAGTGTCCAACAGCAGGGGGATGCACACATCATTAATGTTGACTGTGCATGATTTGAATGACACTGGCCCAGAGCTCACCTTGTGAATGACGGCGGTTGAAGACTGGGGGGTGTGGCCCTCTGACCCAGCCGGGGAAGATCGACAGACGTTGGCAAAGTGATTTTGCTTACCGCAGCTACGGCATGTCTGGCCACGGGCAGGGCAGTTCTGAGCCCTTGAAACATGAGACCGAGATCCACAGTTACCACAGTACTGTTGAGGGCGGGGCCGAGAACGCTGTCGTTGCAGTTGCAGGACGTCCTCAGTGGAATCGGCGCCCGCCTCGCTCTGGCTGGGTTGCGTCCCGAGGGGCAGCCGTGAGTAGAGGGAGGAGTCGTTGGCAGCTGCCAACTGGAGGTGGCCACTTGCTGTTCTCTCAACTTGTAGTGCGATGGTAATTGCTCTGGACAGCAGCAGATCGTCTTTTCCCAGCAGGAGAGTCTCACGCACCTTTGCGTTGTTGGTGTGTTCGATAAGCTGGTCGCGAACCATCTCGTCCTGAAGCGTGCCAAACTTGCATGAGCTAGCTAGCCCTCGCAAACTAGCTACATACTGCTGCACAGACTCACCAGGCAGTTGGTGTCGCTGACGGAATATAAATCGCCGAAGGAGGGCACTCTTCGTCAAAGTTTGTGACGTTCTCCAGAGTCCTGAGCACACGATGACCCTCTGCTCCCAAGCAGTGTAGCAACAGAGCCGTCTTCCTAGCCTGGCTCACGTCGTCGAGCCCTGAGGCGATGATGCAATTTTCAAAACTATGTAGCCAGCGAGTCCATGGTACCGGAGGCTCGCCAGGTAATGCCAGGAAGGGGGCAGGTGGTGGGAGAGAGATATCAGCCATCCTCGTCGCCAATATTGTGTTTAGAAATCACGTCAGGACACAGCGCTGTCGCTCGACACAACCTCTACGTTTCTTTCTTTCTTTAGACTAACACAGCATCCCAGGCAGACCCGATCAAACAACCCAGAGACCGCAGGCATCACCAATCGATCCCAGCACAATAGAACAGCACCAAATCAAATGCAGCACTATAACAACTATGACTAGTAAAGGGAGAGAGCTGGCTGACATGATGGAGAGAAGGAAGGTAGATATACTGTGTGTGCAAGAGACCAGGTGGAACGGGAGTAATGCCAGGAGCATCGGAGGTGGGTTCAAACTCTTCTACCTTGGTGTGGATGGGAGGAGGAATGGGGTAGGGGCTGTGGCGGAGCCAGAGCGGGGGCATGGGGGCGTTCGCCCCAGGGCCTACAAGGTCGGGGGGCCCCGTTTGGAGCTCTGTTGCCGAGTTTACGAGCGTCCGTGAACGCACCGGGTCTCGGGACTCCGACGCATTCAGTGACACACTCGTAAAGTCGGCTAATGATAAAAAATACAGTGCAGTACGGGGCCCCTATACATAGATATTAACGGCCCCTATAAAGGCTATAGCCTTTTTTACGACTATTCATGAATGCATCGGAGCTGTGATCCAGCTGTGATTGGTTGTGAGGTATAACTGCGTCACACTGCCAGAAGGGGGAGTGAGTAAGCATTTTTGCACTTGACAGAACTGGACAGTTTTATGAATGAATTTGAGGGAACTTCAAAATGGAGAAGAAAAAACATGATTCCTGGATAGGATGAGATGTCCGCTAGTTTACAGTTTTTGAATTTTAAAATGACTATCACAAGGGTTCATCGAGAAGCTCCGCCCCCTTTGTGCTGAGACCCACGCTCCGCCCCTGGGTAGGGGTAATCCTGAAGGAAGAGTATGTCAAGAGTGTCACAGAAAGTTGAATCAGTTCATCTGGACAAAATGTATATTGAGAGAAATGTTTCATCACTCATCGAAGTGACTTCTTCCGTATCAAC
The DNA here is from genome assembly GCF_029633865.1 of Lampris incognitus. Classification (NCBI taxonomy): domain Eukaryota; kingdom Metazoa; phylum Chordata; class Actinopteri; order Lampriformes; family Lampridae; genus Lampris; species Lampris incognitus. The sequence goes on from NC_079212.1 coordinate 113,974,401, forward strand.
TGACTGCAGGTATCCCCACCCTTACAACCAACACAGTGGCATAATGACTGAAAACAACGATTGGTTTCATATGAAAATTACCGTGACCATTAACTAGAGTTAAAATGGCCATGTGTACTCTTCACAGATGATTGGGGGATAGTTGCAATCACATTATTGTAAGATGGCAACAGATGTACTCTTAGCCCCCCCCCCCTCGGTTCAGGGGTGGACATTCCTTCTTCACATAGATGACCTCTTTGACTCCCCATTCAAACCAGTGTTCCTCCCTATCAAGGATGTGCACATCATCATCCTTGAAAGAGTAGCCACTGGCCTGTAGATGGGTGTAGACTGCAGATTCCTGGCCTGATGCGTTAGCTCTTCTGTGTTGTGTCATCTTCTTCACCAGCATCGGTTTGGTTTCCCTGATGTACAGGTCACGACAATCCTCCCGACACTTAACAGCATATACTATATTGCTCTGTTTGTGCTGGGAGACCCGATCTTTGGGGTGGATTAATTTCTGGCGCAGTGTGTTAGGGTTTGAAATCAACTGAGACGGTGTGTTTGGAAAATACACATCTCGACAGTAATGTCACATACGGAATCACCACTGCTTTACGCTTAGGCAGCTATTGTCCTCCTCTCTTTGATCAGCTGGTGCACTGTTCGGTTGTCTTCCAGGTCAAGAGTATCAAGACTATTTTGGAAGTGAAGAGAGTGTTGGACAAAGTGGTGAGTATGAAGCTGGACATCAAAGGTGTGATGATGAATGTTGTCAGTTCATATGTCCCACAAGTTTGGTGTGAGATGGAAGAGAAAGAAGAATTTTGGAGTGAGTTGGATGAAGTGGTGGAGAGTGTTCCCAAGGAGAAAGTAGTGATTGGAGCGGACTTCAATGGGCATGTTGGTGAAGGGAACAGAGGTGATGAGGAGGTGATGGGTAGGTATAGTGCAGAGGAGAGGAGTGTGAAAGAACAGATAGTGGTGGATTTTGCGAAAAGGATGGAAATGGCTGTGGTGAATACATATTTCAAGAAGAGGTAGAAACATGACGTGATGTATAAGAGTGGGAAGGTGCACACAGGTGGACCACATCTTATGCAGGAGGTGCATAAGAGACTGCAAGGTGATGACAGGGGAGAACGTAGTTTGGCAGCATTGGATGGTAGTCTGTATGATGACTTTGGAGATCACGAAGAGGAAGAGAGTGAAGGCAGAGCCAAGGATTAAATGGTGGAAGTTGAAGAAGGAAGACTTGTGTGGAGTTCAGGGAGGAGTTAAGACAGGCACTGGGTGGTAGTGAAGAGTTGCCGGATGGCTGGGGAATTACTGCAGAAATGGTGAGGGAGACAGCTAGGAAAGTACTTGGTATGTCATCAGGACAGAGGAAGGAATACAAGGAGATCTGGTGTTGGAAGGAGAAAGTACAGCAAAGTATACAGAGGAAAAGGTTGGCGAAGAAGTGGGATAGTCAGAGAGATGAAGAGAGCAGACAGGACTACAAGGAGATGGGGAATAAGGCAAAGGGAGAGGTGGTGAAGGCAAAGGAAAAGGCGTATGGTTATTTGTATGGAAGGTTGGACACTAAGGAAGGAGAAAAGGACTTGTACTGATTGTCTAGACAGAGGGAGTGAGCTGGGAAGCATGTGCAGCAAGTTAGGGCAATGAAGGATAGAGATGGAAATGTGCTGACAAGCGAGGGGAGTGTGTCGAGAAGGTGGAAGGAGTACTTTGAGGGGCTGATGAATGAAGAAAATGAGAGAGATAGAAGGTTGGATTATGTGGGGATAATGAATCAGGAGGTGCTGTGGATCAGCAAGGATGAAGCGAGGGCAACTATGAAGAGGATGAAATGGAAAGGCGTTTGGTCTAGATGACATACCTGTGGAGGCTTGGAAATATTTAAGAGAGATGGCAGTGGATTTTTAACTAGATTGTTTAACACAATTTTGGAAAGTGAGAGGATGCCTGAGGAGTGGAGAAGAAGTATACAGGTACCGATTTTTAAGAATAAGGGTGATGTGCAGAACTGTAGTAACAACAGAGTTATAAAGTTGATCAGCCAGCGTGAATATATGGGAAAGAGTAATAGAAGCTAGGTTAAGAGAAGAGGTGACAATCAGCAAGCAGCAGTATGGTTTCATGCCACGAAAAATCACCCCAGATGTGATGTTTGCTTTGAGAATGTTGATGGAGAAGTATAGAGAAGGTTAGGAATTAGGTCGTGTCTTTGTGGATTTAGAGAAATCATATGACAGGGTGCTGAGAAAGGAGGTGTGGTACTGTATGAGGATGTCGGGGATGGCAGAGAAGTATATAAGAGTGGTGCAGGATACTTATGAGGGTAATGTGACAGTGGTGAGATGTGCGGTTGGAATGACAGACGGGTTCAAGGTGGAGGTGGGATTACATCAAGGATCGGCTCTGAGCCCTTCCTTGTTTGCAATGGTGATGGACTGGTTGACGGACGAGATCAGGCAGGAGTCTCTGTGGACTATGATGTTCGCAGATGACATTGTGATCTGTAGTAAGAGTAAGGAGAAGGTTGAGGAGAGCCTGGAGATGTGGAGGTATGCACTGGAGAGAAGAGGAATGAAAGTAGGAGCAAGACGAAATATATATGCATGAATGAGAGGGAGGACAGTGGAATGATGAGGATGCAAGGAGTAGAGGTGATGAAGATGGATGAGTTTATATATTTGGGTTCAACTATTCAAAATAATAAGGAGTGCAGAAGAGAGCTGAAGAAGAGAGAGCAGGCAGGGTGGAATGGGTGAAGAAGAGTGTCAGGAGGTATTTGTGACAGAAGGGTACCAGCAAGAGTGAAAGAGAAGATGTACAAGATGGGTTGTGAGACCAGCTGTTATGTTGTATGGTTTGGAGAAGGTGGCACTGATCAAAAGACAGGAGGCAAAGCTGGAGGTGGCAGAGTTGAAGATGCTAAGCTTTTCGTTGGGAGTGACGAAGATGGACATGATTAGGAACGAGTATATTAGAGGGACAGCTCAGGTTGGATGGTTTTGGAGACAAAGCAAGAGAGGCGAGCTTGAGTTGGTTTGGACATGTGTGGAGGAGAGCTGCTGGATATATTGGGAGAAGGATGCTGAAGATGGAGCTGCCACGGAAGATGAGAAGAGGAAGGTCAAAGAAAAGGTTTATGGATGTGGTGAGGGAGGACATGCAGGCGGTTGGCGTGACAGAGGAAGATGCAGAGTATATATAAGTATATATGAATATGAAATAAAATATATAGTATATTAAGCCTATTAATTACTTCTACTCAAACCCAGCCGCTGAGGATGCACAAGCCAGTGCATCCTTAGTGCCGGTCCCAAGCCCGGACAAATGGGGAGGGTTGCGTCAGGAAGGGCATCCGGCGTAAAATCTTTGCCAAATCAAATATGCGGATCATAAATAAGACTTACATACCGGATCGGTCGAGGCCCGGGTTACCAACGACTGCCACCGGTACTGTTAACCAGCAGGGTGTCGGTGGAAACTATGCTACTGTTGGGCGAAGGAGAAGGAGAGGGGGAAAGCATGTCCAGAGGCAGCTAGAGAGGAGGAAGGGTAGGCATGTGGAGGTAAGAGTTGGAACTTTGAATGTTGGCACTATGACTGGTAAAGGGAGAGAGCTGGCTGACATGATGGAAAGAAGAAAGGTAGGCATACTGTGTGTGCAAGAGACCAGGTGGAAGGGGAGTAAGGCCAGGAGTATCAGAGGTGGCTTCAAACTCTTCTACCATGGTGTGAATGGGAGGAGTAATGGGGTAGGGGTAATTCTGAAGGAAGAGTATGTCAAGAGCGTGCTGGAGGTGAAGAGAGTGTCAGACAGAGTGATGAGTATGAAGCTGGAAATTGAAGGTTTATTGCTGAATGTTATCAGCGCATATGCCCCGCAAGTTGGGTGTGAGATGGATGAAAAAGAAGAATTCTGGAATGAGTTGGACGACATGGTGAAGAGGGTACCCAAGGAGGAGAGAGTGGTGATTGGAGCGGACTTCAATGGACATGTTGGTGAAGGGAACAGAGGTGATGAGGAGGTGATGGGAAGGTATGGAGTCAAGAAGAGAAATGTGGAAGGACAGATGGTGGTGGATTTTGCGAAAAGGATGGAAATGGCTGTGGTGAATACATATTTGAAGAAGAGGGAGGAACACAGGGTGACGTACAAGAGTGGAGGAAAGTGCACACAGGTGGACTATATCGTATGTAGAAGGCGCCATCTAAAAGGGATTGGAGACTGCAAGGTGGTGACAGGGGAGAACGTAGCTAGGCAGCATCGGATGGTGGTCTGTAGGATGACTTTGGAGACCAAGAAGAGGAAGCGAGTGAAGACACAGCCGAAGATCAAATGGTGGAAGTTGAAGAAGGAAGACTGTTGTGTGGAGTTCAGGCAGGAGTTAAGACAGGCACTGGGTGGTAGTGAAGAGTTGCCAGATGGCTGGAAAACCACTGCAGAAATAGTGAGGGAGACAGCTAGGAAGGTACTTGGTGTGTCATCAGGACAGAGGAAGGAAGACAAGGAGACTTGGTGGTGGAATGAGGAAGTACAGCAAATTATACAGAGGAAAAGGTTGGCAAAGAAGAAGTGGGATAGTAAGAGAGATGAAGAAAGTAGACAGGAGTACAAGGAGATGCAGCGTAAAGCAAAGAGAGAGGTGGCAAAGGCAAAGGAAAAGGCGTATGGTGAGTTGTATGACAGATTAGACACTAAGGAAGGAGAAAAGGACTTGTACCGATTGGCTAGACAGAGGGACCAAGCTGCAAAGGATGTGCAGCAAGTTAGGGCGATCAAGGATAGAGATGGAAATATGCTGACAAGCGAGGAGAGTGTGCTAAGAAGGTGGAAGGAATACTTTGAGGGGCTGATGAATGAAGAAAATGAGAGAGAGAGAAGGTTGGATGATGTAGGGATAGTGAATCAGGAAGTTCAGCGGATTAGCAAGGAGGAAGTGAGGGCAGCTATGAAGAGGATGAAGAGTGGAAAGGCAGTTGGTCCTGATGACATACCTGTGGAGGCATGGAGATGTTTAGGAGAGATGGCAGTGGAGTTTTTAACTAGATTGTTTAACACAATCCTGGAAAGAGAGAGGATGCCTGAGGAGTGGAGAAGAAGCATACTGGTACCGATTTTCAAGAACAAGGGCGATGTGCAGAACTGTAACAACTACAGAGGTATAAAGTTGATCAGCCACAGCATGAAGATTTGGGAAAGAGTAATAGAAGCTAGGTTAAGAGGAGAGGTGACGATCAGCGAGCAGCAGTATGGTTTCATGCCACGAAAGAGCACCACAGATGCGATGTTTGCTTTGAGAATATTGATTGAGAAGTATAGAGAAGGCCAGAAAGAGTTGCATTGTGTCTTTGTAGATTTAGAGAAAGCTTATGACAGAGTGCCGAGAGAGGAGGTGTGGTATTGTATGAGGAAGTCAGGAGTTGCAGAGAAGTATGTAGGAGTGGTGCAGGATACGTATGAGGGAAGTGTGACAATGGTGAGGTGTGCGGTTGGAATGACAGATGGGTTCAAGGTGGAGGTGGGATTACATCAAGGATCGGCTCTTAGCCCTTTCTTGTTTGCAATGGTGATGGACAGGTTGACGGACAAGATCAGGCAGGAGTCTCCATGGACGATGATGTTCGCGGATGACATTGTGATCTGTAGCGAGAGTAGGGTGCAGGTTGAGGAGAGCCTGGAGAGGTGGAGGTATGCACTGGAGAGAAGAGGAATGAAAGTCAGTAGGAGCAAGACAGAATACCTATGCGTGAATGAGAGAGAGGACAGTGGAATGGTCAGGATGCAAGGAGTGGAGGTGACAAAGGCATTTGAGTTTAAATACTTGGGGTCAACTGTCCAAAGTAATGGGAAGTGCAGAAGAGAGGTGAAAAAGAGAGTGCAGGCAGGTTGGAGTGGGTGGAGAAGAGTGTCAGGACTGATTTGCGACAGAAGGGTATCAGCAAGAGTTAAAGGGAAAGTTTACAAGATGGTTGTGAGACCAGCTGTTATATGGTTTGGAGACAGTGGCACTGACGAAAAGACAGGAGGCAGAGCTGGAGGTGGCAGAGTTGAAGATGCTAAGATTTTCACTGGGAGTAACGAAGAAGGACAGGATTATGAACGATTATATTAGAGGGACCGCTCAGGTTGGACGGTTTGGAGACAAAGCAAGAGAGGCAAGATTGAGATGGCTTGGACATGTGTGGAGGAGAGATGCTGAGTATATTGGGAGAAGGATGCTGAATATGGAGCTGCCAGGGAAGAGGAGAAGAGGAAGGCCAAAGAGGAGGTTTATGGATGTAGTGAGGGAGGACATGCAGGTGGCTGGTGTGACAGAGGAAGACGCAGAAGACAGGAAGAAATGGAAACGGATGATCCGCTGTGGCGACCCCTAATGGGAGCAGCCGAAAGTAGTAGTAGTAATTACTTCTACTCAAATTCTTGACTGTATTTGAATTTTTGTCATGATCTTTTTTCTTTTTTTTAAAAAATTCTGTATGTCTCTGTTGTCTTTGAAATCTTGGTACGTGTCTTGTTACTGAGCTTTTCCTGCTGGTTAAAAATGTTGATGTAATATCTATCTATTCTCTCTCTCTCTCTCTCTCTCTCTCTCTCTCTCTCTCTCTCTCTCTCTCTCTCTCTCTCTCTCTCTCTCTCTCTCTCTCTCTCTCTCTCTCTCTCTCTCTCTCTCTCTCTCTTTCTCTGGCTTGCTCACCAATCCAAAATCCAAGAGTCATTTCCCAAGAAGGATTTTCACTTGGGTGTATAATCTCTGAATTGGATGATGTGTTACGTACTTTTAAATGGAGACAGTCTTACTCGTGTAATAATGGGTAATATTGTATTAGTTGCCCATTGCAATCCAAGCAGTGTTGATGTTATTTTTTTTCCAGATTTTCCCCTTATCACAAAAATACACATACATACATACATATGTGCATAAGCAAGCACCCCACCAGGAAAATGCACACACACACACACACACACACACACACACACACACACACACACACACACACACACACACACACACACACACACACACACACACATGCTTGCTGGTAGTCCTTCAAGTCAGATGATGACATCCCTCCTCATTCACGATGTGTTCTGTGATGACTGTAGAGTCCAGTTCTTGATCCACAAGTTTTATTGCACGTTGGGCATATGAGGTCTGAGTTAGTGGGGCCAGGCATGGTTGTGTGTCTCCTTAGTCTTTTCTGTTGTTTTTTCACATTCCTCTCCATTTCCAGCTGTTCTACCCCCCTGTGGCAGATCTCCTGCCAGTTGGAAGGGCTTGCTCCAGTCTCAAGGGGTCGATACAACACTTCTTCAGTCTCACACACACACACACACACACACACACACACACACACACACACACACACACACACACACACACACACACACACACACACACACACACCAGCCAAAAGAGAAGAATGTGATTACATTACTTCCTCACACTTCAGATACCCCACAGTGTATGTCTGCCCCTTCTATGACACGTCACATGTTCACCACAAAAAGAGAAAAGGAAAGGATTAACCTCCTGTGTGTCTTTTATCCTCATGTTATCTCAGCCTGCACCACTGCCTATGAGTAATTTGGGACTCTAAAGCATACAGCCTGTGTCTGCAGTGGGACCTGCAAGGTTAGAAAAGCAGCAAACTGTTGAAAGGTCTGCTGTATGAGTCCTTCAGCCAACAAGCAAAAATCTGGATAGTGACAGTATTTGAATAATGCTCTCCATTATCTGAACAATTACTGCAACTGTGTTGTCAGGCAAGACCATTTGCCCTGTAAAAATTGTGTTTGCATTTGGCAGTTTAAAAGATAAATATGTATCTGCATGAATGAGGAGGGCATTAATATGAAGGGAGCATGCCTCTTCACTATCTACCCCCTAGGATAAATAAAGCCTATTTACTCCAGATTAAAGAGAAAAGGAGGTAAATGAGACCTCTCTTCCCTTATTAGCCTGATTTGGTCATTTATTCACTTTCATTAAATATGGAAAACACCCAGTTCACTTAAAATTCACTTAATTTCACTGGGTATTATTGACTGTCTTTTAAGAGCATGACATAATGTTAGTTCAAGACAATGGAAAATCGTTTTCATCAGACATATTTTAAACTACTGATTTGGGTCATGTTTACCAAACAGACAAAGATTGTTATTCATCAGCCTGACTCCACAAAATGATTGTATCTCTTCAAGGAAGAGAATGATTCAAATGTGTATTGTAAGTGAGGCAGAAGTATTAATATATATTTAAAATACTAAGAGGAGAACAACAAGGAAAATGAGATTAAGATTTTCATTTATTTATTTATAATTTACACATGAGCAACAAACAGACTGAATGAGGCTCAGTGATATTGATAATAATAATAATATTAATAATAATAATAATAAACTTTATTTATATCGCACTTTTCTAAACAAAGTTACAAGGTGCATTCAAAACAGGATAAAATAATGCACATAGTCAAGATAAACCAACAAAATATAATAAAAATATAGGACATAATGCCAGAGCCACTCCACAGAACAAGGTATAACATGGTCAGGATAAAATCAGAAGAGCATAATTAAAACGTAGAGAATTAGAGCCGATAAAACAAAGATTATGATAAAAAACAATTAAAAAAAGGTGATGAGAGAAAAATATAAATATATACAATATGTAAACAATATAAAAAAATATAAAAGTAAATAAAAAACAATTGGGCAACGACAGATATACTATAAAAAAAAGCATTCCTGTTAAACTAAGTTTTAAGAAGTGATTTAAAAGAAGGCAATGTGTTTGCTAGCCTAATTTCCTCTGGTAGGGAGTTCCACAGCTATGGATGCTCTTACAGAAAAAGCCCAGTCACCTTTAGTAATGAGGCTGGCCGAGGAAACAGTTAAAAAGGACTTGCCTTAACACTGAATTTCTGCATGATCCCCCTTTCAAAATTACAGATAAACTGAAGTATCATGGCGTAGTTCTGCCAAAAGACCCTAAACTAATTTTTAAGATGAACTTTCTTGAAAAAGTGGAAAAACCGAGGCGGGGGGGGGGGTGCTTGGGTAGTGTAGTGGTCTATTCCGTTGCCTACCAACACGGGGATCACCAGTTCGAATCCTCGTGTTTTCTCCGTCTTGGCCAAGCATTCCTACAGACACAATTGGCTGTGTCTGTGGGTGGGAAGCCGGAAGGGGGTATGTGTCCTGGTCGCTGCACTAGCGCCTCCTCTGGTCGGTTGGGGTGCCTGTTCAGGGGGGAGGAGAGGGGACTGGGGGAATAGCGTGATCTGCCAACATGCTACATGCCCCTGATGAAACTCCTCACTGTCAGGTGAAAAGAAGTGGCTGTTGACTCCACATGTACTGGAGGAGGCATGTGGTAGTCTGTAGCCTTCCCCGGCTTGACAGAGGGAGTGGAGCAGCGAACTGGACAGCTCGGAAGTGTGGGGTAATTGGCTGGGTACAACTGGGGAGAAAAAGGGGGGGGAAATGTAAAAAAAAAAGAAACAGAGGGGGGACATTGAAAAATGGAGGACCCTTCCACTTTCTATGGTGAGCCATATAAATGCCATCAAAATGGTTTCTCTGCCAAGATTCTTGTATATCTTTCAAAATCTACCCATTTTTTTGACAAGGTCCTTTTTCAAATCATTAGACTCAATAGTTATGCCTTTTGTCTGGGGCTCTAAAGCTCACAGAATATCAGAAACTCATTTACATAAACCAAGAGAGATGGGTGGACTAGGACTACTGCACTTCCTGCATTATTACTGGGCAGCTAATGTGAGGGCCCTTGTCTATTGGCTAGAAGGTTACAGAATAGAAATATCCACCGAGACTTCTTCTTGGGTTGCCATTGAAAAGAGTGATGTCAAAAACAACTCTCTCTAGCACTCCTTTTCTCAGTACCCAGGTCCCCAGCAAATACTAAGGTGGATAGCTAATCATTTTGACTTGATGCATGCTCAATAATCCGGGTAAGACAATCAAAGAAGGTTGAATCAGTTCAACCTTCTGAGCAAATCCGTAATTTATGTGGAGTGAGGTCATGTAGGACTTTAAAAGTAATTAGTAAAAGTTTAAAATCAATCCTATACCTACAGGTAGCCAGTGAAACATTGCAAGAATGGGAGTGATGTAGTCATGTCTCTTGGAATTTGTTAATAGTCGAGCTGGAGGTGGGAGATGGACTTTTGACTGAGCCCTGAATACAGGGAGTTACAATATGATGAGATGAATGCATGGATGACTTTTTCAAGGTCCGTTTGAGATAGAAGATTTGTAGCTTTTGTGATGTTCCTAATTTGGAGAAAAAAAGGCTGTACTACCTTGGTGATTTGTGTGTCAAAATGGAGCTCAGAGTCAAAAAAGACACACAGATTGTGGGCAGAATGCTTAACATTGGAGGACGGGTTCCTTAGACTCTTCCAGGTTGCTAGTTGGGTTGGGGGGGGGGTAAAAGGACCTCAGATTTGGACTCATTGAGCCGGAGGAAGTTTTGTGACAGCCAGCATTTAATATCGGAGAGACAAGCCATAATGTGAGAAAGACAGTTTGTGTCATTACTAGTAAGCGGGACATAAAGCTGGGTGTTGTCCGCATAACAGTGAAAATTAATGTTATGATGACGGATGATCTGACCCAGGGGGAGCATGTAAATGGAAAATAATAATGGACCAAGAATTGACCCCTGGGGGACACCACATGTGAGGGGCGCTGGGGATGAGGAGAATTCTCACATCACAACAGAACAAGATATGTCAGATAGGTAGGATTGGAACCAGGCAAGTGCAGTACCCTTAATGCCAACATAGTAGTTTTCCAGGCAATTTAAAAGGATGTCGTGGTTGACCGTATCAAAAGTGGAACTCAGATCAAGCAGAATTAAAATTCAGCAAGCATCAGAGTCAGCGGTGAGCAATAAGTCATTGGTAACTTTAATGAGAGCTGTTTCTGTGCTGTGGTGGGTACAGAATCCTGACTGAAATTGTCCTTATACATGCTTAATAATACAGGTAGGAAAATCAATGAAAGTTGAATCAGTTCACCTGGACACAACGTTTATTGAGAGAGTTTACTGAGAGTGACAAGAAACGTTTCTCTCAATAAACATTTTGTCCAGATGAACTGATTCAACTTTCTTTGACTTGATTAAAATTGCTCAAAAATACAACTATTAATGTGTCTGGTTACCACTGACATTGATGTCAGCAGGTAATGTTAGATTGCATTCAACAGTGGTTTTAGTATGTGCAGTGTGTTTGTGTGTGTGTGTGTGTGTGTGTGTGTGTGTGTGTGTGTGTGTGTGTGTGTGTGTGTGTGTGTGTGTGTGTGTGTGTGTGTGTGTGTACACTAAAGAGCAGTTGTGTTGTGGGATGGTTGTATAAAGGGTGAGTGTATGCATAAGTGTGCAGATCACATGTAGTGCATGTTTACCCACCACAAATGCATACAACTGCAAACCATTCAACATTTTAATGGCTGACAAACATTACATTCAAAAACCAACTTACACTTTATCAAATAAATGGTTACTTACTACGTATTGCTAATAATGCCTCACTACATTTGAAATGTTTTCAACACATACTGACAAAGGGTCTGCTACCAACAAACATACCCCCCTCAGACAAATATTCCCAAATGGAAACATTCACATATGCTTTACTAATAAACTTTTATAACTACCACTTTTGTTTCAGTGAAGGATTTAGGATTTATGTTTTCCTCTCCCCCATGTTTTGTCTTATTCTAAAAACTGAGGGGAGCAAACGGGAGTCAAGTGAACACTGGTTTTGGTATTTGTGATTGAGGTCTCTAATCCTATGATGGGTAAATTAATTTCCCCTAATCCTTATTATGGATTTACTAAAGGATTACAGTAATTAGTACAGATAGGACATTCATGTAAAACATCTCTATAAAGAGTACCAGTTAGCATGATGTTGGCTTGTTATATCATGCAGAGTGGGACAACATGACTTTGTCAGCTTTTGAAATCTGTAAATTTGAAGAAACCTATTTAACTGTTAGGGTTAGGGTCATTTTACATCTTACATCATCCATCGTGGTAGTCACTCTTGCCATTTTCATCCAGATAAGATCACACTCCAAGTAATGAATTGCCTGTGAGTTGTGAATGAGTTTTTGCTTTTGTCTTTAGTTTTTAACATCATATGCCTAAGTCAACATATTCTGATCAACACCATCCACTCCAAAAAGAAGTAGTATGTGAGCAGCAGCATTGTTGTTGGAGTATTCTTTAGTCTCACATGTACCTTCTTCAGGGCATGCCACATAGTTGGAGAAATCAACAATTTAAAGCATTTGAATGCACAACAGTTTATACATTTTATGTCTGCTGTTAACTAACAACCAGGTCTCAAATAACTGCAAAGCTTCATAACAGAAATAATGATAGCAACATGATTGCAGTCTCTGCTTTTTTTTGTTTTTAAATTTTTCTTCCTTTTTCTCCCCAAAAATACTTGTCCAATTACCCCACTCTTCCAAGCCATCCCGGTCGCTGCCCCACCACCTCTGCTGATCCGGGGAGGGCTGCAGACTACCACATGACTCCTCCAATACATGTGGAGTCGCCAGCTGCTTCTTTTCACCTGACAGTGAGGAGTTTTGCCATGGGGACATAGCGTGTGGGAGGATCACGTTATTCCCCCCAGTCCCCTCTCTCCCGAAGAGACGCCCCAACTGACCAGAGGCGCTAGTGCAGCGACCAGGACACATACCCACATCTGGCTTCCCACCCACAGACATGGCCAATTGTGTCTGTAGGGACGCCCAACCAAGCTGAAGGTAACACGGGGATTCAAACCGGCGATCCCTGTGTTGGTAGGCTACGGAATAGACCATCACGCTACCCAGATGCCCTAGTCTCTGCTTTTTTACCATAGCTTCAGTATATGTCTTTTTACAAATTCTTTGTCATTCTTTTCTTTTTATATATGTTTGTAGTTGTATTAGCTATTATTATGTCATTGTGTGTTTGCTTTGTGTTCAGATCTGGTCCTGGTGCTGTTAGCAAGTGCTTAGAGGGGCTGATCATATTGACATTTGTGTGAACTGATAACGCTGGCTGACAGGAATGGCAAACAGGTCCACCGACTGAGATGTTCTGAGCATGTAAGGAGAAGGCCATAGGTGAATTCTAAGAAAGAGTCATGGATGAGTGTATAATCACCCAAGCTTGTTTTATTTGTTTTTAATTATGAGATAATTGTATGCATAAGAATCTCCATCAGCAGATGTGGGAGCTCAGAGTTTGCAAAAGATGCGATAGTTATCTAGATTCTGCTGTTCAGTCTATCCCTTGTTCTCTTCCCCCTTTTTCTATTCTCTTTAAATATGTTTTTTTTCTTATTTTCACAGTATTTTTTTCCTTTTCTTTCCTCCTTTCACCTTCCTCTCCAACCCCTCCATCACTGTACTACTTCACACACTTCCTCTTCCAGCCTTTCCTGGCCCAGCCCTCATAATTTACAACAAGCTTTTAACATTGACGTTGGCCTGAGAGAACACCATGGATTCCGTAAGACCATAAATTCCCACGCTCATATCCAGACTCATATTTCTGATCTCCCACCCAGGCACACATGGAAAACAGGAGGTTTGTCCACCTGTCTGCAGACATTGATCGCCTGTAAATGTCAAGATAATTCACCCGATAATGCTCTTTTATAATGTGTGGGACAGGTGTGACAAAATATTACAGGCTAGACAGAAAGGGGTTATGTAAGAATAAGCTAGTCATTAGTCATTCCTTAGAGGTTCTTCCTCAAGAAAAAAAGAATCAAGGCTCAAAAATGTAAGTTTGTTAGGTGCATTCAGATTTGCAGCAAGACGAGACATTGCCTCGTAATAGCGGGACCAAAGTGCAAAGTGGTTGTGTGGCAATGTTCAATTTGTATATTATGGTTGATAATACCACGTAGGCTTCCTTAATGGGACTCCTGGCAAATAATTTGTTTTGTAAGTAAACCATTATAAACCCGCTACCAACATATCAAACCCTGAATTGGAGACCACTTGTTAAGGCAAAACTCGTGGGCCCAATGCAAGACACAGACAAAGGAATATGCTGAATATGAAAAAGGGAATTTATTGAAGATGGCAGGCCAGACAGATGGCAGAGAGGCGATGGCAAAGCTGGACTGGCAGATGAGGGAGGGCATGTGGCTGGATGAAGACAAGCTGGTGAGGTAGGCAAACAAGCAGGCGAGGTAGACAGATTGGTGTAAAGATAAACTGAAACAGAGTAAACAATGATTAGCATACAGGCGTGAGAGAAACGCTTGAATTTAGAGCAGTATTCACAATACTGTTGGCTGGGACTTTGCCGCCATGATCTGGCAAAGTCCAGGAGTGAGAGCCGGGTTCTGGGGCGGCATGGCTCAGCAGGTAGAGCGGGTCATCTAGTAATCAGAAGGTTGCTGGTTCGATCTCCAGGTCCCCCAGAGAGCGTGTTGAAGTGTCCTTGAGCAAGACACTGAACCCCTAACTGCTCCTGATGAGCAGCAGGTTGGAGCCTTGCATTGTAGCCTCCGTCATTAGTGTATGAATGGGTGAATGTGAGGCATACATTGTGAAGCGCCATTTATTTATTATACTGTCAAGTTGATGGGCTGATGGCAGGCAGGTGAGCTGATGAGGAATGCAGGGCAGTTGTATTGGTGGAGAAAGGAACCAGAGGGGAGAGGGGGAGAGACAGATACACACATGCTAGAGACACACAGAGGGACTGACAGGGAAACACAAGGAAGGCGGGAACACAGGGAAAACACTAGAGTTTGGCTGTGGCCATGACATCACTACCACTCCCAAATTGATTGACAGGTCTCCTAATTCCAGGCTAACACTGAACAACAACTGAATCTCAGTTTTTAATATTCTGTGATGCAGTAAAACGTTTGTTTACATTGGTAACATCTGTAAACATTAGAGTAAAATCGGCCAATATTTTCTACTGAGAAAGACAAAATGCTTACTTTCAATTTGCAACCCAAACTCTTCAATTATGAATGTAAATATACCCTAAATAGTCAAATAAATCACAGATTGGGCCTTTAAATTGAGGTGCTACATGACGTAGGGTTTTACTTGCAGTGACAAAGGTGTTATGTCATCGGTAAAAACTAAGTTGCTGCCAGAAGTGGTGTTGGTGGGCAGGTAGGGGGATGTCTCCCCTCTGGTCCTAATAAAAACAACAAATATCAAATCCCAATCCCCCAGTCCAGTGACGGGGACACTGTGCTGTAGGAGATGCCATCCTTTGAATGAGACGTTAATCGAGGTGCTGACTCACTGTGGTCATTAAAGATCCCATGGCACTTATCGCAAAGAGTGGGGGGGTTCCCCGGTGTCCTGGCAAAATTCCCAACCTGACTTTCTCCATCTCGCTACCTAATCATCCCCCCGTGTAGTTGGCTCAATGATTCCTCCCTCTGCAGCTCAAGCTGATGTGTGGTGAGTGTTCTGGAGCAAAATGGCTGCCGTGTATCACCCAGGTGGGTGCTACACATTGGTGGTGGTTGAAATGAGTTACCCTCTACACTGTGAAGTGCTTTGGGTGTCTAGAAAAGCGCTATATAAATGTAATGATGATGATGATTTTTATTATTGTTAAACCTTGTGCAATGTGCCTTTTGTGCAATGTGCTGTCTGTGGACAGCCACATCTGGGTTGCTGGAAGAAAGAGTTGGACTGGACAGCTAACAAATAGCTGTCCAGTGCAGTTATGGTAGTCAGTGGCATTGGTTGTAGATTTCAGTTGTCTGGCTTTTCCATAATCAAACTGTGCCTGAACTCGACTGTATTAAGCTCCAAGATGAGGACTGACAAGCTCTTTGCCAACACTGTGTTACCTGTTGGTCAAGTGAAAAACCGCATGCAGAGGGCCACAAGTTGTTGATTAACACCTTTGCCTGCTTCTAGCATTCATAAAACCTTCATTCACCAAGTGTCATAAATACTGTACTTTACCACAAACAGGCCACCAGGCCACAATAAGAAACATGATATTTGTCGGCCTATAGCCTCTACTAAATAGCAAACGTTTCAAACATAAAAAAAGCATCGTGCCCACATCCAGAACATGGTTATTCCACTGTTGGTGAAAGCAGCGTTATGCAGTCCATAGTGAGATAGCTCATCCTTGCACATTGCAATTTCATACATGTGCATTTCTTAGGGGGCAAGGCTCTACCTTAAAACAATGATACCTGTGAAAGGCAAGCGTGGGGGAGGCATCCTATGTATTCCCTATGAGACCACATGGCAGGAAAAGAATCCCAAAATTCAATGATTGCCTCTATAGCTGTATGTTTATGATATTTAAAAATATCTTTTGACTTGCTGTGCTGGTACTATCATTGTAAGACTTACGTTTTGAACTGCACACAGGGCTGCACAACCGAATACAGTACACTGCATTACACTATAATACTGTATATTACTACTCTATGTGATGTAATAGTTCCTATCAACTCTATCCCTTACCTCTTTTAGATGATGTAGAATCTGTCTATTCTCAAGTCAGATCTATTACACTGCTATCAGGAGAGACATAAGCTATACAGAGAGCCTGTATTCTTATCCCATGACAGGGGTTGTGCATCATCTGACACAAAGGACTATTTAACAGAAGGAAATATAATCCCCTAGTGCTTTTATGAATTTTATTAGCAACAGTGAAGATGAAAGCAGAAAATGGCATTATAGAAACATTCATCCAGCCATTCATTATCTGAACCACTTATCCTGCTCTCAGGGTCACGGGGATGCTGGAGCCCATTCCAGCAGTCATTGGGTGGCAGGCGGGAGACACCCTGGACAGGCCGCCAGGCCATCACAGGGCTCACACACACACACACACACACACACACACATTCATACCTAGGGACAATTTAGTATGGCCAATTCACCTGACTTACATGCCTTTGGACTTTGGGAGGAAACCGGAGCCCCCGTAGGAAACCCATGCAGACACGGGGAGAACATGCAAACTCTACACAGAGGACGATCCAGGATGACCCCCCCAAGGTTGGACTACCCCGGGCTCATACCCAGGACATTCTTGCTGTGAGGCGACCACGCTAATCACTGCACCACCGTGATGCCATTATAGAAACATGTAGTATGTATAATCAAATATCACCTTTTGATAATCTTACTGAGGTAGTATATATTCCCCCAGAAGAACCAACATTATCCAAAGAGTCCGACAGAATACAATAAAATGTAGGAAATCATACAACAACAGTAAAGAAAGAAAGTAAAAGAAAGAGTAAAGAAAAAGTAAAAGTAACGAAAATGATGTCTTTATGCATGCTCAATAATCCAGGTAAGAAAATCACAGGTGACTCGGTTCATCTGAACACGTTTAGTGAGAGAAATGAAAGAATGAGTGATGAAACGTTTCTCCCACTAAACGTTGTGTCCAGATGAACTGATTCACCTTTCTGTAAAGAAAATTATGAAATACATCAGCCTAGGACAAAACAAAAATGTAAAATGAAATAGAGAAGTTAAACTACAATTGCACTTTAAAATATTGTTTAGAGGAAGTTACATGGGGAACACTATAATAGAATAAACTAGAAGCCAAACTATTAGAATAACTAAGATAAGCACTACGGATGCACAAATGGTAAATGCATTTAATTTATTTAGTGCTTTTCTAGCTGCAACAGCCACCCAAAGCGCTTTACATTCATTGAATGCCACACATTCACCCACACACTTATACACCGATGGAGGTGTCAACCATGCAAGGGCAAGATAACAGCCAGCTCATTGGGGGCAGTTAGGGGTTATGTGTCTTGCTCGAGGACACCTCGAGGAGGAGCCGAGGATCAAACCAGTTACAAGACGACCTGATCTACCTCTGAGCCACTGTCACCCAAATCAATGGTACATCTATGATAAATGAAATTAGAAAAATACAACAGCTAAAGATAGAATTCAGAACAGTTACTCCAAGACTTATCCCAACGTATTCAACAAGCCACCTCGCCCCCCGCAAGGTCACACCATCTAATCTCATTCATATTCCCTGCTGACCTCTGTCTTCTCCACTGCCCTATGCCAAAATGCCAAATATATTTAAGACAGAATCAGAATTATGTTTGTGGGGGAGCGTCCAGGTAGTATGATGGTCTATTCTGTTGCCTGCCAACATGGGGCTCCCAGTTCAAATTCCCGTGTTACCTTTGGCTTGGTCGAGCGTCCCTACAGACACAATTGGCCGTGTCTGTGGGTGGGGAACTGGATGTGGGTATGTGCCCCGGTTGTTGCACTAGCGCCTCCTCTGGTCAGTCAGGTTGCCTGTTCAGGGAGAGGGGGGAACTGGGGGAATAGCGTGATCCTCCCATGCGCTACGGCCGCCCTGGTGAAACGCCTCACTGTCAGGTGAAAAGAAGCGGCTGGCGACTCCACATGTATCGGAGGAGACATGTGGTAGTCTGCAGCCTTCCCCGGATCGGCAGAGGGGATGGAGCAGCAACCGGGACGGCTCGGAAGAGTGAGGTAATTGGCCAGATACAATTGGGGAGTAAAGGAGGGGAATTTTGTTTATTGGCTATGTAGGTTTGCCCTTACATGGAATTTGACTCCGGTTTTGTGGCTCTCTCAGTGTACTTCGCATAGAATAACAACACTACAACACAACAATCGTCAGATAAATACACAAGGATTGATTTATACAGGCGAAATCAGGTGATATAGTGCAATGGTGCAGATAATATATTTTCAGAGATGCTGAATACATGTTTGCAGGTTACTTATATGCCTGAGGTAGATGGACATGACAGAGCATACCAGTACAATGTACAGTGCAGTATAATATATACAATATGGTTGGATTTATTTGACAGTGTTAAGTGTTCATGTGAATGACAGCCTACAGAAAGAAACTGTTTTTATAGCTGGTTGTTTTGGGGTGCAGTGCTCTGTAGCGCCTGCCAGAAGGGAGGAGTTGGAACAGGTTGTGACCAGGTGTGATGGGTCTGCAGTGATGTTGCCTGCCTGTTTCCTGAGTCTGGAGGTGTGTAAATCCTGAATGGAGGTTAGGTTGGCACCAGTTATTTTCTCTGCAGATCTAACTGTCCATGGTAGTCTGTCCTTGTACTGTTTGGTGGCTGAACTAAACCAGACAGTGATGGATGTGCAGAGGACAGACTGGATTATTGCAGTGTAGAACTGAATCAACAGTTCTTCAGGCAGGTTGAATTTCTTGAGCTGGCAGAGAAAGTACATCCTTTGCTGGACCTTTTTGATGATTGTGTCTATGTTGGATGGCCACCTTAGGTCCTGGGAGGTTGTGGAACCCAGAAATCCATAGGTTTTCACCATAGACACCATGCTGTTGCGTATGGTGAGGGGGTTAGTGTTAGGGGACTCCTCCTGAAGTCCACTGTCATCTCCACTGTTTTGAGCATGTTCAGCTCTAGGTTGTTATGGCTGCAACAGAGGGCCAACTGTTCAATCTCCCATCTATATGCAGGGTGACTTAACATAATATGATCTCTGTTAAATAAGTCATTTGTGTGTAATGATTTCATTTTATCACAAAATCTGGATATTTCTATGATAACAGAATCACGTGTGAAACCTGAGGATCTTACTCCCCTAATTCAAGCCTCTCCGCATGTGTACTCTTTGTTTCCACCAACCTAAATTTTGGGGAAGGCGGGGGGGGGGCGGTAGCTGTTTTTTTTAGGAATAATTTTACTCTTTCTTGTATCAACTTTGGACTATTTTACTCCCTTGAGGCACTTCCACTTGTTTTTACCAAGTAGCTGTGCCTTCTAGTCTACAGACCCCCCCCCCAAGTCTTCTTTTGGTTTTATAGATGAATTTTCAGAGCTTCTATCAATAATCATACACAGATATGACAGGTTTTTAATTTTATTTTTGGACCCCCCCCCCAACTTTTTTTCCCCAATTGTATCCAGCCAATTACCTTACTCTTCCAAACTGCCGCTGCCCCACCCCCTCTGCCATTGATCAGGGCCCTCTAAAGTAGGGCCTGATCAATATGACAATCTTCTGCATAGCAACGTCACCAAATCACACAAGAAGGCCGTGAAGTCTGCTGAAAGAGAAATCACTTTAAAGTGCAAAAAAAAAAAACTGCATCGGATCTGAAATTGGACGACTGCATTGACGTCACCACCTGGAAGCAAGCCTTTATTACCGTAACCACAAACCAAATTTAAAAACAAACCAACATGTAGGCTTATCAAACTCACCAAACCGAAATAGGTAAGCTAAGCAAAAAAAAATATTGAAAATATAAACAGGACGATTCTGAAGGGGGTCCCCTTAAATCAGTGGAAGAACACCGACCAAGTACTGAAATGGTTTAAGGTCATAGATGACAAGAGCAGGCATACGTTCATATGTTTCGATATTTGTGAGTTTTACCCCTCCATAACTAAAGAGCTACTAAACAAAGCTATTGACTTTGCCTCAGCATACACCATAATAGCCAACCAAGACAGAGACATAATAGCCCACACCAAAGAGTCAATCTTATACCACAAGGGAAACCCATGACAAAAGCAAGATAGCAGCAAATTCGACATGACCATGGGCAGCTTCGATGGGGCAGAGACTTATGAGGAAGTAGGCTTGTACTTGTCCCAACTACAGGTCCTAGACATCAACATCGGGCTATATAGAGACGATGGGCTGGCTGTCTGCAACAAACCGAGAGAATAAAAAAGAAAATGAGTAATACATTCGCAAGCAATGGACTAAAAATTTCAATTGAGGCTAACAAAAACCAAACTGACTGCCTCGACATCTCATTACACCTTAGAAATGCACATACAGGCCATACATGAAGCCCAATAATATACTGCAATAAATCCACAGAGAAAGCAATCATCCACCCTCTATTTTGAAAAATATCCCAGTGAGCTTAAATAAGAGACTCTCATGTTTATCATCCAATGAAGCAGTCTTTAATGAAGCAACCCCCTCCATATCAAGAAGCCTTACAAACATGTGGATATAATTTGTACAATCTACCATCAATTAGCGACAGCCAGCAAAACAAAAAAAACAAAAAAAAACATCACCTGGTTTAATCCTCCCTACAGCGACACTGTGGCCTCTAATATTGGAAAACTATTTTTCATACTTTTGGATGAGTGCTTTACCCCAGACCACCAATTAAGAAAGATATTCAACAGGAACACAGTCAAAATTAACTACAGCAGCATGCCAAATGTTCAGCAGGTTATTTCATCCCACAACACAGCACCATGACCAAGGCACAGACCCCCTCACCGCAACCAAGCACCTCCAACTGCAACTGCCGTGCTAAGACATTGTGTCCTCTTGAGGGAAGGTGCCAGACAGAGGGAGTCATCTACCAGGCATCGGTGACAAGAGCAGACAACTGCAATGTGGACACTTACATTGGACTAACAGAGGACCCTTTAAAATTAGGTTTAATGCCCGTATGAGTTGCTTCAGAAATGAGCATGCAAGAAATGCAACGGCCTTGAGCCGCCACATTTGGTCCTTGGTGGACAAGAATATAATTTACTCTATTTCATGGAAAATCCTTACGAAGAGCAATGCATATTCAGTTAGCGGCAAAAGATGTAATCTGTGCTTGGCAGAGAAGTATTTTATTATTTGCAAGCCTAATATGTCCACCTTGAATAGTACAAATAAATTGGCCACCAGCTGTAGACACTGAAAAAAATATCTTCTTTGTAACTATAAGTAAAATGTCAAATCAAAATCAATCAAATCAGTTTTATTTGTATAACCCAATATCACAAATTACAAAGTTGCCTCAGTGGGCTTAACAGCAACACAACATCCTATCCTTAGACCCTCTCATCTGATAAGGAACAACTCCATAAAAAAAAGCCCCTTTAACAGGGAGAAAAAATAGGAAGAAACCTCAGGGAGAGCAACAGAGGAGGGATTTCTCTCCCAAGACAGACAATGTGCAATGGACGTTGTGTTTACGCAATTTACACAATACAACATTGAAAGAAGACACCACAATTATAATGAACTTATAACATTTATGAAGAATATGATGTGCAGGATGCCAAGCAGTGTCCAGACGCCAGTGGAACAGCCAAGGACCCAAGCCACGCGACCAGCATCACCATGTGAAATAAATAAATAAATAAATTATATATATATATATATATATATATATATATATATATATATATATATATATATATATATATATATATATATATACAGTGCTGCTTGAAAGTTTGTGAACCCTCCAGACATGGTCACTGTTTTTGTAAAAAAACATTAAAATAAGCTTATTACACATACATCCAAATCCCAATTTATAAAGCACACCTTCCAAATAATGGACACACATACAAAAAGAGATATATTTTCATTATTTAATTCAACAAAGGTGGTTTATTTAAAAAAAACTGAAAATTTAACATGTGCAAAAGTATGTGAACCCTTGTATTAGTAGCTTGTGGCTCCTCCTTTTGCAGCCATTACTTCCACCAAACGTCTTCTGTAACCACTAACCAGTCTCTCGCATCTGCTTATGGGGCTTTTTGCCCACTCCTCCTTGCAGAACTCAGCCAGTTGAGAGAGGTTGGAGGGACATCTGGTATGTACCAACTTCTTCAGGTCTCGCCACAACATTCCAATTGGATTAAGGTCCGGACTTTGACTGGGCCAATCCAGAGTACGAATCCTCTTTCTCTGAAGCCATTCCTTTGTAGTTTTGCTGGAATGCTTTGGGTCATTGTCTTGTTGCATAATCCATTTTCGTCCCAGCGTCAACTCCCTGACTGATGGCAGGAGATTCTGGTCAAGAATTTGTTGATATGCCAGAGAATCCATGGTTCCTTGGATAATATGGAGTCATCCAGGTCCAGAAGCAGAAAAGCAGCCGCAGACCTTCACATTTCCACCACCATGCTTCACTGTTGGGAGGAGGTTCTTTTCTTCATATGCAGTGTTGGCTTTTCTCCAAACATGTTGGTTTTGATTGTGACCAAATAATTCTATTTTGGACTCGTCTGTTCAGAGAATGGACTTCCAGAAGGCCTCTGGTTTGTCCAAGTGCTCTCTGGCAAAGTTGAAACAGGCAGCTTTGTTCTTTTTTGAGGGCAGAGGCTTCCTTCTAGCAACCCTCCCATGAATGTCATGGCGATTCAATTTTCGTCTGATTGTAGACGCATGCACATTTGTCCCAGATGCTACCAGAGAGGTCTGCAACTCTCTAGAGGTGATGTGTGGGTTGGCCTTTACCTGATTTATTATTTTTCTGGTGCTTCTGGGTGATAGTTTTGATGGGCGTCCACTTCTAGGCAGAGTTGCTGTCATGTTGAAGGCCCTTCATTTGTAAATTATTTGTCTTACAGTGGATGGATGGAGCTGGAATCTTTTGGAGATGGTCTTATAGCCCTCCCCAGACTGATGGGCTGTCACTACCCTCTTCTTCATGTCCTCGGATATCTCCTTTGCTCTCGGCATTGCTGATTTGTATGGGACCACAGTGGTTTGGTTGGTTTCCTCTCTCTTTTAATTAGTGCAGGCCAAACCCTTTCCCAAAGATGTCTCATTTCATTGGTCTGCTTAAATGATTAATTAAGCACCCAAATGTGTTTCACCACAGTCTGTTACCTGCTTGACTTAACCAATGCAGCTGGGGGTTCACTTACTTTTGCACATACACTAATTCCATGTTTCATGTAGTTTTTGGGCTACTTAAACAAGTCCCACTAAACGAGTATATGCAATTGATAAACATATATCTGACATTTCATACATAAAAACTGGTGATGATAAAATAAGAAAATCATGGTAAAACAACAGAAACATTAAACTGCTCAAGGGGTTCACATACTTTCAAGCAGCACTGTATATGGATTTATAAAAAGAAAATGTGATGAGAGGAATGGCAGGCAGCGTCCAAGTGGCGACCACCATCGCCATGGAGACCTGGGAGGAGAATCGACTGCATGTGCACACACGGGAGACTCACATGACACCATTCACACACAGAAAAAGAGGAAGGAGAAGACATCTTTCAGAGAGCGAGAAAAGACATGTGAGAGAAGAGAACAGTTTGCAATAGTCATTAGTCAAAATCAATTAAGTCATCAATCAGTCATAATCTATACTCTATAATCTCGTTGGCAGAACAGTGGTGGGTAAATTCATTGAGACAGAAAACCAACCCGCCATGCAGTACAGGTTGTGAAGCATTCAATTTAAGGGCAACTAATTGTAAGCTAAGGCAAAAAGATGAGTTTTAAGTTTGGGTCTAAAGGACTCAACAGACTCTGATTGTCTGATGGCAGCAGGGAGGTTATTCCACAAGAACAGAGCCCGATAGGAAAAGGTCCTGCCACCAGCTGACTTCTTTTTAACTTTGGGTACACACAGGGGCCCTGTATTTTGAGAATGAAGAGCTCGAGATGGCATGTAAGGTTTAAGGATATCAGACAGGTAAGATGGGGCAAGCCCATTTAGGATTTTATAAGTCAGCAGAAGCACCTTGAGGTCTGATCTAACATATCCAACATATGTAAAAAATGTCTATTATTCTCTCCCCCCCATTAGATGATACACATGTGACATTTATTAGATGTTGTATTTTTATATTTTAACTGCCTGACCTTCCAATTGTACCCCAACACCACCCCACTATATAATATACATAAATTACCTTGTTGTATGTTAAATGTATGCTATTTCAACAGTGCTCTGGTTAGAGTTGCCAACTCCTTGAAATGGAAATAAGGAATGGGGGGCAGGGACAGGGGTTGGATGGATGGGGTGGCGCTGTCATAACATACTATAATGTGCCTTACACTATACACACATACACAAACATACACACACACACACACACATATATATGTATAATAAGGAAGGATTCCTTATTTTAAGGAATAGTTGGCAACCCTAGCTCTGGTCCTTTAAATGCTTTTTCAAAACAAGCCCCAACCCCTTACCCCCATTAGTTGTAATGTTTTCTACCCCACCATTGGTAGCTGTGCATTATACCTACCATTGGTTGTAATAGTTCAAACGTTTTCTCCACTCAATGGTTACTGTCCACCGAAATTAGGGGCGGGACGCGGGGCAACGTAAGCTGTGAGTTTTTCTTTGTTGAATCACATTAGCAGCTGATGAGTGCGCGACACACGAAACAATCTTGTACTGCTATGTAGTAAACGTTTTTTCCTACATCTATATATATAGATATATGTGTAGAGGGGCTCAAGCAGGAGTCGTGACAACTTTCTCTTTCGGCTACACAACGTGCACCATTTATTCCTTCCACCATTACAACAACAACCAAAAGCCCCCGCAGCGGAAGTGTATCACTGCAAACCCGAACTGAGAAAACAGCAGCTGTAAACCAACGTTCCTACTAGCTCAATAAGGGGAATTATGTATCCCCATAACCACTACACATGTCCCCCCAGAATTCGCCTTAATACGAAAAGTCAGTGTGGCGAGGGGGGCGGATCTCTCTGCCCCAACGGCTCCGCTGAACAGGAGCTGGGGGCTGGTTAACCGCAGGCAAAGCAGCAGAGTCCTCACAGCTGGACCGGGGAAAGGGAGTGGCTGGGGAAGCAGGGGGCGGCTCGCCGGGGGAGGGGGGCAGAGGAGGGGGGCGCCCCCGCCGTGGGGGCAGGGCAAGACCAACAGGGTGGTCTAAGTCCAGGTGAGCAGGCTTGAGGCGGTCCACAGAAGCCCGCTCCAGCCTGCTGCCAACCTCCACCACAAAGTGCTTATCTCCAGTGTCCCGTACCCGAAATGGGCCGTCGTAGGGGGGGTGCAGGGGACCGCGGTGCACGTCGTGACGGATGAAAACATACTCCGCCAACCGCAGCTCCGTGGGGACATAGGACTGAGAGCCGCCATACTGAGAAGTGGGGACCGGTGCAAAAGCCCTGGCTTCCTCCTGCAGCGCAGTCCGTTGGCAGCTGGCGGACCAGGGAGCCGTGGTGGTGGGAAGGAAATCCCCCGGGACCCGAAGTGGCTGTCCGTAGACCAGTTCGGCGGATGAGGGCTGGAGGTCCTCCTTGGGGGCCGTCCTGAGCCCAAGCATGACCCAAGGCAGTTTGTCGACCCAGCGGTCGTCCTTGAGGGTAGCCTGCAATGCGGCCTTCATCGAGCGATGGAACCTCTCGACCAATCCATTCGCCTGAGGGTGATATGCTGTGGTGCGATGGAGCCTCACCCCTAAACCCGCGGCGATCTCCTCCCAGAGCGCTGACGTGAATTGCAGCCCTCTGCCCGAGGAGAGGTCAGATGGGGTGCCAAAGCGGGCGACCCAGGTTCCGATGAACGCCCGGGCAACCTCAGGCACTGTCGTGGACGAAAGCGGGACGGCCTCTGGCCATCGCGTGGTCCTGTCGACCATGGTGAGCAGGTATGTGAAACCACGGGAGCGGGGTAGGGGGCCTACCAGGTCCACATTCACGTGGTCGAACCTCCTCTCAGGTACCGTGAAAGGTATCAGGGGCGCTTTGACGTGCCGGAGCACTTTGGAGCGTTAGCACTCCACACAGGTGTCAGCCCAGTCCCTCACATCCTTTTTGAGTCCATGCCAGACAAACTTTGCCGCCACCAACCTCTGTGAAGGCTTTCTGCCAGGGTGAGACAGCCCATGGACCGCGTCGAAAACCCGCCGCCTCCAAGCAGTCGGAACGACGGGTCGGGGCTGACCCGTAGAGGCGTCGCACAGGAGCGTGGCGCCGGCGTCATCGAAAGCCACATCCTCCAACTGCAGCCCTGTGACGGCGGTCCTGCATGCCTGCACTCCTGGGTCGGCGGCCTGGTCAGCCGCCATCTGGCTGTAGTCGAGTCCCAAATGGGCGGCACCAGCGATGGCCCGGGAGAGACAGTCGGCGACCGGGTCGGACTTCCCAGCGACATGCCTCACGTCAGTGGTAAACTCAGAGATGTAGGCCAACTGTCGCTGCTGGCGGGCTGACCACGGCTCTGCCACCTCGGCCATCGCGAACACCAGCGGTTTGTGATCGACGAAAGCTGTGAACTAACGGCCCTCCAGTAGGAAACGAAAGTGCCTAACAGCGAGGAAAAGGCCAAGCAGCTCACGATCAAAGGTGCTGTATTTGCTCTCTCTCAGGTTCAACTGCCGGCTGAAGAAGGCAAGCGGCTGCCACGCGCTGCTCACCCACTGCTCGTAAACCGCGCTGACAGCGTAGTCCGGAGCATCCGTCGTGATGGCGATGGGCGCTCCAGACACAGGGTGTGCCAGCATCGCCGCGTCAGCCAGGGCGGCCTTCACATCCTTAAAAGCCTTGTCCCTCTCTGCAGACCAGTCCACGGCGTGTTTGGGGGCTGTGCCCTTCAGAGCCTCATATAGGGGGCGGAGGAGATCGACAGCCCGGGGGATGAACCGGTGGTAGAAGGACACCATGCCAATGGACTCCCGGAGGGATTGGGCCGTGTGTGGGCGTGGAAAGTCTGCGACGGCCTCCACCTTAACTGGAAGGGGGGCCGCCCTGTCCTTGGTGATCCGGTGGCCCAGGAAGTCGATGGTGCTCAGACCAAACTATCAACCCGTGCAGGCTGAGCCTCTCGAAAAGGGCTCTGAGGTGGGACAAGTGCTCGGACACGGAGGTGCTAGCGACCAGGATGTCATCCAGGTACACAAAGAGGAAAGGCAGGTCCCGCAACACTGAGTCGTTGGAAGGACTGCGCGACGTTCTTGAGCCCAAACGGCATGCGCAGGAACTCGAACAGTCCGAACGGAGTTGTCCCAGCCGTTTTGGGGACATCATCGGGACGGACGGGCACCTGGTGGTATCCACGGACGAGGTCCACCTTGGAAAAGATCACTTTCCCAGCCAGGTGGGCGGATAAATCTTGGATGTGAGGGACCGGGTAGCGGTCCGGTGTTGTTGCGTCATTGAGCCGACGGTAGTCACCACATGGACGCCACCCACCGCCAGGCTTAGGCACTATGTTGAGGGGTGAAGCCCACGGGCTGCTGGAGCGGCGGATGATGCCGAGGCGATCCATGTTCTCAAACTCCACTTTGGCGACAGAGAGCTTGGTCGGGTCGAGGCGCCGAGCTCGGGCGTGCACCGGCGGGCCAGTGGTGACAATGTGGTGCTCAACCCCATGTTTGGTCGTAGATGACGAGAATGTGGGCTGAGTGAGGTCAGGGAACTCGGAGAGAAGATGGAGAAACA
Organism: Lampris incognitus; assembly: GCF_029633865.1. Classification (NCBI taxonomy): domain Eukaryota; kingdom Metazoa; phylum Chordata; class Actinopteri; order Lampriformes; family Lampridae; genus Lampris; species Lampris incognitus. The sequence continues at coordinate 114,002,616 of NC_079212.1, forward strand.
CGTCCTCGTTGGAGAGCATGCTGGACAGCCTGACGGAGCCTGTATCGCTGAGTGCACACGCGTGTGAAGCGACGGTGACGGCGTCAATCAGGCGTCGATTCCTGACGTCCACCAGCAGCCCATGAGCACAAAGGAAATCTGCACCGAGGAGGGGAAATGTCACGTTGGCGGTGACAAAATCCCAGCTGAACCGCTGTCCGTTAAAACACATGTCAATGTGCCTCGTGCCGTACGTACGGATAGTGCAGCCGTTAGCAGCTTCCATGGGAGGGCCGTGAGTGCCCGACAGGGCGTCCACACTCGATGCAGGTACGACACTCCTCTGCGCCCCAGTGTCGCATAGGAAACGCCGCCCCAAGATGGAGTCTTGCAGGAAAAGTAGCCCGTTGTCCTCCACGCCGACGCCCATGGCCACTAGTGAGCGCCGGCCTTGGCGTTTCCCGACGAGCTGAAATTGCACGAGGAGTTGCACTTTTTCGCCCTGGCCCCGAATTTTGCATGCACAGGCCGGGCTCCTGTCGCCGACCGGGGGTTGCCGCGGCGACCACCATGGAGTCACCAGGTGGTGGCGTGTGGGGGTGGGCAGGGGTGAGCGCGGACGCGCAGTGCTGCTGTTGGCTGGCCAGGAAGAACTTGTCAGCTTCTTCAGCTAGCTTGCGGCAGTCGGTAATGCTGGTGTTCGCCAAAGCGGCCCGCACCTGAGCAGGCAGTTGTCGCAGAAACAGTTGGACAAAGAGGAAATCAGGTGTGTGCGCCGGTCCCAGCAGATTCAGCATTGTGTCCATGAGCTCGGATGGCTTGCTGTCACCCAAGCCTTGCAGAGAAAAGAGACGGTGGGCCTTCTCGGCGTCGGAAAGTTCAAAAATCTTCAAGAGGTGATCTTTGAGCCCCTTGTATTTGTCTGCCGCCGGAGGATTTGTAAGGAGACTCACCACTCTAGTTGCAGTCGAACATCCGAGCGCCGATACCACGTAGGAGTATTTAGTAGCATCATCCGTTATTTTGCGGATAGCAAACTGTGCTTCCGCCTGGGCGAACCATGTCGTTGCCGATGACTCCCAGAACTCTGGCAATTTGAGAGAAACTGCGTTGATTTCGTCAACTATGTTCGTTCGAAAGATTGTCTCTGATAACTACCAAGAGACAAACGTCGGGGTCGCCAGTGTAGAGGAGCTCAAGCAGGAGTCGTGACAACTTTCTCTTTCGGCTACACAACGTGCACCATTTATTCCTTCCACCATTACAACAACAACCAAAAACCCGCGCAGCGGAAGTGTATCACTGCAAACCCGAACTGAGAAAACAGCAGCTGTAAACCAACGTTCCTACTAGCTCAATAAGGGGAATTATGTATCCCCATAACCACTACATATGTATATATATCTATATCTATACACACACACACACACACACACACACACACACACACACACACACACACACACACACACTCTTGAATTACTGGATTATTTTGCACCTTAGTTGTTGAGCACTTTCCCTACCATTGAGTGTTGCTTTTAACAAAGTTTTATATATATATTCAGTAACGTGCAGCGAGGTCCATGGCTGGGTAGGCAGTGAACGATATTTATTTGTGCCAGAGAGAGGCACATGCAGACTCTGCCTCAGCAGCCTGGATTCACGAATGCTAGTTTTGGGAGCAAGCCATCCTGAATAGGGCATGCCTTTTATTGATAAAACAAGTTTTATATGAGTTTTGTAATTATTTTTTTACAATAATCTTAGCAAACGTAAGTTAAAAAAATAAATAATAAATAAATAAATGTTTTTTTATAACTATCATATTTCTTCTTATTAGCCTGGGTGAGGCGCTGCCTACCCTGCCTCCTCTGACTGCACATCACTGCACTTTACCAAATTAAAACATATACAATAGTGATCAGACCATGTCAAGTCATGTCGTGCTCCGATCCTTGTATTTCTGATCACTACTGTATATGTTTAAATTTGGTTTTCCCTCCTTGTTTTAGCTGCTTACAGACACAGTTATGGTCTAGAGTTTTTTGTTTCTGTGTTTTTTGTTTTTTTTTACCTCTGCCAATATCTTTTAGTATCTTAGTATCTTTTAGTATCTTTTTGCGAGTAGGTTGATCTGTTCCCTTTGAGATGGCATTTCACAACCAGGATATGTAGCAGCACAAGCAGCAGCACAAGAATACACAGGCAAATTATATTGAAAACAAGTCTACTGTACATGACTTGTAACATGACTTGTTATTCGTCCTTGCCATTATAGTTGCTGTATATTACTGTACATGATGTACAGTAGTATACAGCAACTATAATGGCCATGAAGGAAAGAGGGCGATGAATAAAGTGGGAAGAAAAGGAAGAAAGAGGAAGAGAGAGTGAGAGAGGGGGGGGGGACGAGAGAGAGCGATAGAGAGAGAGAGAGAGAGAGAGAGAGAGAGAGAGAGAGAGAGAGAGAGAGAGAGAGAGAGACTCTCGGTTCATTGCGCACTGAGTTTAGTGGGCCTCATTAGAGCGGAAGCTTTATAATGGAAGATACTCACTAACAATCATGGTGCACTGACCCCAGTGAGGGTTTAGACAAGACAAGCTTGAATGAATACATCAGGACAGGGGTCTCCTTCTCCAGTTCCCCACTTCACATCCAATTAAAGGCCAAAATGGCCTCTAAAAGGCCTTCTGATGGAATTATCTAGCAAAACATCAATAGACTAAATCATTAACTGTTTTGTACAGCTCCAAAAAGATTTCAAGCAGATCCTATTAAAATTATATTTTGTACAGGTGGTTCGCATTCTTTCCAATACCCTCCGAAAGCTAACATTTAATGCTACTAACTACTTGTAGCAGTAAACTGGGTGTTCATTTGAAGACTTTTGGCGCAAGATAAGGTATCGACTATTTCAAAATGTCCCTTCACAAGTTGGTTGCTAGCATGAAAGTGAAGCTTGCTATAGCCATTATCAATCTTTAGACATTGTTCTATGAGATGCTTTTCATGTAGTGGATAGGATCACATGTACTTTTGAAAAGTTAGGGCAAAAATCTGGTTGATAGCAGTGTTTCAGCTTTCCATTGATAAAAATTTCTTTCGTTCAGTTTGCACAAAGCAGGGAGGATTCATGCAAGCTATTGATCTCTAGCAGAGCGGCATTCAAGTAGAGGCTGTTTTGGAATTTATTAACTTCAACTGATAAGATCAATAACATCTGTCTTGAGTATGTCATCTCAAAGTCGTGTCTGTTTTCCTTCACTCTCAGTCTAAATCTCCCATCTCTCTTCTATTCCCCCTTGCTTTTCTTTCTCGTCATTTATCAAGTTTATCGTCCCAGCTTTGAGAGGCTTTTATCCCTGATACTACACAGTGCAGCATGCATAGTCTGTTTAAAGATAATCAGCTAAAGGACTTTCATGTTTCAAAACAAAGAGAAACCCAGTAGCAGTTCCTTATGTGCACAAATGATGACTTGTACAAAGCTTGTGTTTATGGTTACATAGCAAAGATCGGATCACAGTTTCAACTGAGATTAGGTAATCCAGTTTGGTCCTATCGTAAATCTAGTGATTCAGAGCTTTGCGACAAGGCCAGTTGATAAGTCTTTGCTATCGTTTTTGGGGATTTATTGATACTCGATATTATTCATATCCACATTCCCTCTGAAAACATTTCCGCTAAATAACTTTTTATATGTATTATTATACAGATTAAAGTTAACATTACAGATGTTAAAATGTGTTACATTTAAACTGGCATGACAGTTAAAACTGGTTTACAGCAGGTTCCTGTTCTGCAGCATATAAGACAGAATCACATTACAATAAAAAAAAATAAAGAGACAACCAACAAATAAAACTTAAACAGCTATACAGACATTACACAGGTGAGGACTTAATTAGAGTGAGTAAGACGGTATATGCGAGTTGACTCAATGGTTGCAGGTGTGTCCCTCCATGAGGTAGTGTTTATATGCTTGTTTGAGGTGTGATATTGAGGTTATTGCTCTAATGTAATATGTGATCTCAGTCCAGATTTTAGTCTATTTTATCATACATTAAAATGTATGTCATCTGTCATGCCTGAGGAAGAGATCAACTGCCACATTAGCAACACCTGCAGTGACAGCATGAGGGAGCAAGACCTGGGCCACTGCACAACCCTTATATCCCCACCCGAACCTGTATTGTGCACAGATAAATAGACTCGCTAGGATTTGGCTAACGGGGCGGGCCCTTTAATCGATTGGTTAACGTAGTCGCCCGTGGTGCGGGAGATTCGGGTTCGCGTCCCGGCTGCGGCGGTTCCCGGGCTGCCCCCTTTGAATTAGCTACATTGGTGTCAGAAGTGGGATGGTGAGACCGTCGGAAGCACGTGCGCCCAGAGGCGTGAGGAAGCTGATACGCTGAAGCGTGGGGATGCGCTTCTCAAAGGGGGGAGGGGGTACTGTAACATGCACGGATAAATGGACTCGCTAAGGCCTTGGCTAACGGGTCGGGCCCTTTAGTCAAATGGTTAACGTAGTTGCCCGTGACCCTTTAGTCGACTGGTTAACGTTGTCGCCTGTGGTGCGGGAGATCCGGGTTCGCGTCCTGGCTGCGGCGGTTCCCGGACTGCCCCTGAACTCGCTACATAAAGGGTCCGATCAGTTAGCCAAGGGCTAGCGAGTCTACTTATTCATGGTCGTTACACTACCTCCCTCCTTCGAGAAGCGCGTACCCGCGCTTCAGCATATCAGCTCATTCACGCCTCTGGGCGCACATGCCTCCGATGGCCTCACGGTCTCACATCCCACTTCTGACACCAATGTAGCGAATTCAAGCGGGCAGCCCGGGAACCGCCGCAGCCGGGACGCGAAACCGAGTCTCCGGCACCACGGGCGGCTACGTTAACCAGTTGACTAAAGGGTCCGATCCCTTAGCCAAAGGCTAGCGAGTCTACTTATCTGTGCACGTTACACTCGCATATATCATGGAATCCTGCCTCGACTCCTCTGGCCACTGCTAATCTACAAAGGAAGATCAGCCAGTTCCTGCGCAGGTGGCTGGTTCTGCTGCAGAGCCTAAGCAGCCTCGCCCTTTATGTGCTTAACACCAAGCCACAGCTTCCTCTCAGCAATATCTTCCTCCAACGCCTCTGTCACAGAACAAGTTAAAAAAACAAAACACGTCTCCTTTTTCAACAAGCTGTACTCATGTTTTGCCCCTCCATTCTACTCTCTCACCCAAGTATTGGTCTTTTTGGCTTGTGTAGAATGATTGCAGACTAGCTGCAGCTGGTGGTTAATTGGCCGTGGCAATCAGCTGCTCTCTCTCCAGGTCTGCCAGAAGTAAGCATGGCAGTATTAGGAATTCAGAACTACTGTCAATGGCTTCTTTCTAGGTTTTACGCGGGATGCCCTCCCTGAAGCACCCTTCCCCATTTATCCAGGCTTGGGACCGACACTATGAATGCACTGGCTTGTACATCCTCAGTGGCTGGGTTATACAGAGGAAAGAGTAAAGGACCCAAAATGCTACCTTGTGAAACTCCCATAGTACAAGTTATCGGGGGAGATGATTTTAACCACTTGGGACCTATTAGGTAGATATGAGAGCATCATTACCACAGAAGAGAAAAATTGAAATGAGCTGAGTTTGTTCAGCAGAATCTGATGATTCGCTGTATCAAAGGCTGTACCAAAAAAAAAAAATCAATAATTGCTTCAGTGAAATGACCTAAATAGTAATAATGTAGACATGGTTGATCGGAAAACATATTGAAAGTCACTGGGGAGGTTATTGCGTTCAAGATGGTTGTTTAATCGGTTAGAAAGATTTTTTTCCGGATAATTTTGGTATTACTGGAAGAATAGATATTGGCCTGTAGCTCAAAACAAGTGTTGGATCCTCAGATTTAAGAAATTGGGGTGAATTGAGCAGTTTTCCAGCCAGAAGGAAAGCTAGAAAGCCTGATACAGATGGTGGAGGAGAGGCATGAAGCCGTCAGCATGAGTCTAAAAAAAATGCATATTTAAACCATAATTATTACAAGCATGGGAATTGTTCAAAGAGGTCAAAATATCAGACAGCTCTTTCTGTGTAATGTCAGAGAAAGGGAACTGGTAGGATAAGCAGGAATGAGTTAGCATTTTGGTCCCTAGTACTAAGGGCATTGTTTTTAATAACTTGGTATTCTTAACATTGCCATAACAAAGGTCAGTTTTTTTTTTAAATCGCCCCTGGTGGCATATGTGATATACTGCTGAGAACTCGGGAGTATTTTGTTCAGCGTACAGCCGTCGAAATCCCCAAAGGATGAGGACAAGGAAGTCTGGGGATGCACATTAAATATGAACTAACAAGGCCTATGATGTGCGTGTGACATTGCCAGATGGAATGGAAACAAGCACCAAAACTAGCTGACTGAACTCTCTGGTATCTATCCATCTCTGTGGAGGCCTGCCAAATATGGGAATATAGATATGTGAAATATATTTTCTAGTCTGCACGGTTATGCATGTGTCACAATCGAGGTGGCTCAAGTTCTTTTGCGCCCCAGTGCAATCTCAGGACAGACAACAGGTATTTCTTGCGATAGCAATTTATTTAAGGAAAAAGTAGAAAAGCCGTTTAAAAGAATTGTCCATTTAAATACGTCCATAAAAAAGGTGTCTTTTGTGGCTTTCCTATAGGCTACAAAACATCCCAAACAGTGTTTCTAGATCCGTAGTCCAAAAGGTTCCTATAATCCAATACTGCAAGGATTCCTAAATTCGATCTAGGCTACTCATCCGAATTTTGTCAGTCCGAGGCATCTGGTCTCCTCTTCAGGGAGCACCTTCCCGCTCGTTGGATTAACCGTCCCTCATCGGGTGGCTGCGGGATTCCGGGTAGGCGGTTGCGACAGCCAACGTGGCCGCTCTCGTTTTTTCCCAAGGTCCTGCTTGGCCTTATTTAAAGGAGTCTCTCAATTTACTACACCTGAGCATAATCAAGATAATCGGGAAAAGTCATGCAGGGCGTTACTCAGCTCATGGGGAGAAGGCGTATCATTGGTTGAACGTTGATCTGCGAAACACGTGAGAAAAAGGCAGACTTCGTCACCAAGTGACACATGTTTCAATATGGAGTGGTGAAGTAGTGTATTTGCCACAATTCTTTGATTCTTCACAGCTAAACCTGTGTAATTTCCGGTTAAGAGAGTGATGTACTCTAAGCCAATCAGAGACGACTTCGGGGGAGTGTTCCGGAACATGGGAGAGGAGTTTGCTGAGTTATCGTTTCGTCTGTAGAAATTGAGTTTAGTGTCGAAGTGAGTAATATTTTGTGGACTGAAATACTTCTAAGGATTTGCACAAGTATTGTATTGTAACAGCTTATAGCCCTGTGCATCTCGACGTTTCGCAACTCATTCTTCCCCAGTTTGCCGTGGAAGTTGGCTAGTCTACTGTTGCAAGTGTAGGTGCATATAAATAACAGACAGAGTCGGGCTGTGTCGCTTAGTATAATGTATTCACCGGCTGTGCCCATAACGCAACTGAGGTATGTTACACAGCGCAAGTATACATCAATCAGTGCCCCAGGGGGAGCTGTTGGCTGCATAACATTACCCTACAACACCTACAGCCAGTTAGCTTAACGTCAGCTGTTTTGCTCACCGTGTTGTTATTTTCCTTAGCTGGCTTTATGAAAGCGTATAGTCTATCAAGCGTGGGCGTTTTGCCAGAACTGTCGTGGGGACAGTCATCTATAAACACCGGCCGTAATTTGTGCAGGGAAACTGGAGTCGAGAGGATTTCACTGAAGCTAATTAGCTAGTTAGCGCCGGACCTTCGTGATCAGCACGGACCTTGTTTCTTTCATCAACGCTACACTGTTGCATCATCTACCCGCCCGCGGACCACTCGTGAATCGTTTGTGCGGTCGCGTGAGTAAGAGGAGACTAACGTTGACTATCAACGTGTTCCTATTAGGAGTTAGTTCCATTTTTATTTTTATTCTTTTATTTATTTTGTATTTTTTGTGCTCCAACGTATGGGCCCCATCGTTTAGAAATCCAAGCGCTTGGTAATATAGTTCGCCATTGCTCTGAGTTGAATTGTTTATTTGGAGACTTTTATTCAGGACCTTTTCTGATATTGCAAATTCATTATTGGGTCAAGGTTATTTATTAAGGTGTTCACGTCATATGTATGACAGCTTTTCAATTCCGTATTCGAGTATTTGGTTTGCAATTCCAGAGGGTTGTTCCTTTTTGATAGTCTGTTGATGAGATAACACAAGAGGGATTTGGTTGTTTGATAAGTAAATACTGTTCTGATACATATCGAGAGAAGGAAAGGTATAAGAACAACAATAGCCTACCAGAGGATAAATGTTATTTCTTTATTATTGTTGTCCTGAACGTTCTATTATTCTGAGGTTTATCATTTACATTTAGCCAACTCAACACCAACCGCTGAGAACTCAGGATCCTCTTTAAGGAAAATTGAAATAGTAGCCATAGCTGTCAACAAGGGGTTACATGTCTGTCTGTCTGTCTGTCTTTCTTTCTTACCAGACACAGAGAGGCATTGTCAGTGTACAAACTCTTTGGCAACAGCTGTGATTCAGTAGAAACAGGAAGTAGGGAACACTTCCTGCTTAAAACTAGAATCATGAAGAAAGATGTGTGTGTGTGTGTGTGTGTGTGTGAGTGTGAGAATTGATTAATTATAAAGTGCTTTGAGTGGCTGTTGCAGCTAGAAAAGCGCTATAAAAATGCAACTTGATTGATGTAGAAGAAATAACAGGTGGGGATAAGAGGGAGTGTAAGAGTTAGATGCTAGTTCTTTAATAGACGTAGCAAAATAATAATTGAAAGACCCTGCAGTCTTTCCAGTTTCAGTGATAAGACTGCCTTATAGAAAAATGTTGATATTGTCATTCTTTTTCTTCTCATTTTCACCAGTGATTACATTAAGTGTCTGCCATAATGTTTTAGATTTAGAATCAGTTTGAATAATTTCTTTTGGAAATAGCTTTAGCCTTGCATAGTTCAGTAGTACATTTGTTTCTGATCTCGATGAAATGTGTTTTACTCTCCAATGTTTTGGGAATCTATACATTTTGAGAGCAAGATCCTTCTGTTTGAGTAATTGCAGAATTTCAGAATTTATCTATTGTAATTTATTCTGCTGAGATTGTACCTTATAGGCAGTGGCATGTTTTTAGAATGTTGTCTCCACTCTGTCATACACTGAGCCAGAATTTGTTCTGGGTTTTCAAGTGACAGTTCATTGCTCCAATCAGTATCTTTAATTTCAGCATTAAACTGAGGTAGTTTTGGAGTTGGTATTTTAGAGACAAGGCAGTGAGCATGGCTTCCTGCAGGTTTGACAGTTTTCCTAGCAGCATAATTAAGTGAGTGATCTGATTTCGCAGTGTGAATTACTCCGGACAATGCATATTTAGAGGGTGGATTTGTAAATATAAGGTCAAGGACTGAACTGTGAGTGTTACTAATTCTAGTTGGCTCCTTGATTAATTGATATAGGCCAAGCTTTTTTGTAGTAGCTTTCAATAATTTTGATGAGCTGTCATTCCAGTCCAGATTGATATTTCACAATATAAAAAAAACTCCTTTGTTTTTACTGATTTTATGAAATCGATGAACTGTGATGAATAAATACTTGCACTGACATTTGGAGGCTTATAAGTGACAATAATAGTAATTGCATGTTCACATGTAAAATTTATAACCAGTTGCAATGTTTGTTTCAATTTATGTTGTTGAATGCATATATTTCTGACCTCACAGGCAACTCCTCCACCAGTTTAATCAGTGCAGTCTCTGCGATAGAGACGGTAATTTCATGTTGAGAGAAAATAATCAAGAATAATAGGAGTTAACCATGATTCAGAAATTGCCATTATATGTGTTTTTGACTGTGTAAGCATAATCTTAATTTTGTCCAGTTTGGGGGCAAGACTTTGAGTGTTTAGGTGGCAAGTTTTAAAACCTTGAATTCTACCAAGTTGGGACAGGGTAGATGGATTTTGGATGGATTTTTTTTTTCTGAAGTGGATCAATCTTCCTCGTGGATTAATCACTTTAGCTTCAGGACACAGAGCAGATATAGAGGAGGGAGGGGGGTATTATTGGATTTTTAGGGAAGGGAGAATGGATCGGAGTCATAATTGGGAACATGTGCTGTGGTTGTATTACATTTGGTAAAGGTGTGTACAAACCGTCTGTTATAGTTTACCTGATAAGCATACAGTCCCAAAAAATACAAAAAGATTCGACATAAAAACATAACATTATGATAATCTCTTTATTTGGGTGAGAGATATTCTTTGGCTAGATTACACAGTGGAACTTCCTCTCCGCATAGCACTGTAGAGTGTAAGGGTTGCACACATTGTGTGAACACATTTCTTAAATTAACTACTTTCTGTAACTTTTCTGCATTACTTGATTACTCTAAATGAGTCCAAAAGTTGTTAATAAATGTTATATTAGACTCAGATTACATTGCATTCATAATAAAAAGGTAAATCACAGACCTAGGCCCACTAGGAATTTGTTTTGATAATTTTGTAAACCACACAATTAAGCTTTTGAAACCCACCACATTTCATTGCTGATTTAAAAGAGCATTTCCTCCATTATTCAGTTTGGCCCTTTGATTGTTAATTTGAGAGAGAAAAGAGTCCGGTTAGCAATGACACATTCTACAATGCAAAAATGTTTACTGTCGGACTAGTCAGTCTAAGGACTCAAGAGCAAAGTTCAGGGTTAAATTGTGGCATTAATCTTTGCTTGGAGCATAAACTGTGAAAAGATATTAGCGTTATTACATCATGATCTGTTAAAGAAATTCAGTTTTATCAGCAGGACACAACAAGATGTGTTGTAAAAGTTAAAAAAAAAAAAAACAGCAACAACTTTTCATCAATAGCAGCTTGGTTAGTTCATTTCTTGGAATCACCTGGAATATCCCTTGGCCAGTCCTCGGAGGTGGATTATATATCCAGTCCAGTCCATCAATTGGACTGGATAATCAAACTGTCAGATTGAAACAGAAGAACAAGCAACAGAGGAGACATTAATGTGGGCAGATATATTGCGGGTGAACCTCTGGCGGTGCAGACTGAGAGCCTCTCAGAAGAATGTGCACTGATGCTTGTAGTTCTGGATCAATTGGCAGACAGCAGTATGAGCCAGTGACATATCTAAAGGCTCCAGATAACCATATGCACATACCAGCTCAGACAACACCACTCCTGCACCTCACCGCTATCCAAACAACCATCCATCTCTCTCTTTCTGTGTCTACTATTTCTAATCTACTCGATTCTCCTTCATGCTTCTCAGTACTGTACAAGGCTGGATATGGTTCCAGTGGTACATGTTATCAAAAGTAGTGCTTACATCTATTTAATTCATTATGATATAGGTGCACTGTTGACATTGAATGGGACTAGCATTAATTCCCTCTGCCGCTGTTCCCTTATCTCCTTCTGTACCTTGCTTAAAAAAGTCACCTTTGTTAATGTATACAAATAAAGAAAAGGAGGATTAATGTGTTACTACATTCTCCAGTTAATCCTGCACGAAGTGGAAAGTTTGCTGGATTAATGGTAAACATATTTGTGTCCTTTGTCTTGCTTTTAATAATGTCAAATCACAGAAAGTTGAATCAGTTCATCCTGACACTGGATAATGTTAAATCTTACTCTTACTGCCTCTGGAAGAGAATCTAAGAACCTATGGTGCAAATTATGTGGTACAAGCTAGTAATATCCTCAAAATACATAAATAAATAAATAGATAAATAAATAAAGATATTACACTACCTTTAGAAACAGTCATGTAAATGCTTTTTATATAATTATTTTTTATCAGGATAACATCAAAATTTGATTTAGCATAAAATGATGAATTCAAGCTTTTTGCCCAATCTTTTGATTTGTGCATGTCAACATGAGTGAGGTTTGCCTTTATGCGTGCTCAATAATCCAGGTAAGAAAATCAAAGAAAGTTGAATCAGTTCATTTGGATGTTACGCCTGGCATTGCTGCGACAATGCCGTGTACCGATCCGGTTAAACGTTTTTACCTGAGTCACGTGAGTGAACGTTGTGAGTTGTGTTTTTGTATTAAATGGAGTACGCTCCGACTAGAGCTTTGCTCATCGTGTCGACACCAACGAGCGGGTGAATCTGTATCCCAGTATGTGGCTGATCTATGAGGCCTAGCTAGCATATGCAAATTTGAGGCACTACAAGATGAAATGGTATGTGACCAACTCATTTTACACACAAATTGTGACAGAATTAGGGATAAACTGTTGCTTGAAAATGATGACCTGTTGCTTGAAAATGATGCCCAGGCTCTTAAGATAGCACTGCAAGTCGAGTCTGCATTGAATGCGCGGCCAGTCTGTCTTCTCCCACCTTGCTGCCCCTGAATGATCAGCCAGTGGGTACAACCCGGCCACAGACACCAACTTCCCTCGCCAGTGCTGTTAGCAGCCCAGACAGTGTCAGTGTACAAGTAGCCTCATGACCCCATGCTCGCTCACAGCAGTGATGTGGGAGCTGTGGCTCTCCCACACACAATTCAAGAGCACGAACCTGTCCTGCTCATGGGAAAACCTGCTCCAACTGTGGAAAGCTCAACCACTTTCACAAAGTCTGTAGGTCTGCCCCAGCCAGAGCCTACCGACAACACCCAGCCATGCCTGTTCCTGCAACAATAATCCATAATGTTCGCTCAGGACGAGTGTCATTTAAAACACGTTCATTGATGGTTGACGACATCACTCTACCCCTCCTCCTCGACACGGGGGCCACAGTATCACTGCTGAACTTGGCAACTTGGAAATGATTCTTCTCCCACAAGCCGCTGGGACCTCCCTCCACGACCCTGCGTGGCTACGGTAATGCTGAAATTGACATTGTGGGCTCTCTTTAGCTGCCCATGGGGTATGGGGACAGGACTCTGCCGATGTTCACGTTTCACGTGTCACACCGTGGGGCCAATCTCCTTGGTCTCAACCTCTTCAGCAGCCTAGGTTTCACCTTGTTAGACACTACTAGCACAGAGATTCACACCATCAGCAACCCCTGGCAGCAACAGTGGCCTGCACTGTTTGATGGGCTGGGCTGCCTCACTGCCTTCACCCACCAGCTTGTTAGACCCAACAGTAACACCTATCATGCAACCACTCTGCCATTCTCCTCTGGCCCTGTGTGACGACATCTCCTCTGAGCTACAGCACATGGCATAATTGAGCAGGTGAACGCTTCACCTTGCATATCTAATTTGGTTGTGGCTAAGAAGAACAGGGGGCTGCGCATCTGCATGGACCTGAAAGTGTTAAACAGAGCCATAACACCTGATATATACCCCTTGCCAACGACAGGAGCTCATCGTCCAGTTCCATGGGTCCACCATTTTCTCAAAACTTTATCTCCGCCAGGGCTATCTCCAGGTGCCCCTACATCCTGAAAGCCGCAACCTCACCACCTTCATTACTCACAAAGGGGACTTCCACTACACACGTATGACTTTTGGTTTGAGTTCTGCTCCAAGTTGTTCCCAGAAAATCATGGCCTCCATCTCTGCTGGAATCCCAGGTGTGGCTGTCTACCTTGACGACATCGTTGTCCATGGAGCCACCACCGCAGTGCATGATGAACGCCTCCACGGCATACTTGATGCATTAGCTTGAACACGGAAGCCATCCTATGGGTCCCAGAGCTCACTTCACCCTCCCAGGTTGCCTCCTTCTCGGGTATGATGGCGTATTATCTCCGATTTTTGCTGCAGTACTCTGATAAAACAGTGCCACTATGCAAACTGTTGAGGACTGACGAGCCCTGGCTTTGGACACCAGCAAGCTCTGACGCGGTGCACTGCCTGAAGTCACAGCTCGCCTCACCACCGATCCTGGCGCACTTCGACCCAGCCAGCCCTACCCTCATCACATGTGACGCCATTGCCATCGGTGTCGTGATGTCCCAGCTGCATGGGGGAGTGGAAAGGCCGATGCTTTCGTCTCCCGAGCACTCAGCTCCACAAAACAGAGGTACTCAGTAGGGGAGCGAGAGGCTCTAGCATGCCTCTGGGCCTGTGAACACTGGCACATGTACCTTTATGGATGCGAATTCACCTTGAGGATGGACCATCAAGTGCTTACCACCCTCCTGGCCACATCAGGCGCTGGCCACAAACCAGTCCGCCTTCACCATTGGGCTGACCACTTACAGCAGTACAACTATCGCCTGCAGTTTACACCAGGCTGGGACAACGTGGTGGCAGACCTGCTATCACATTCGATCCCCAAACTACCCACCCCCCTGGTTCTGGCCTCTGAGCATGATCAGGCAGATCATGACCTTGTCCAGCTTCTCCACGCACCCCTTCAGGAGATGGTGTCACTGAGGGAGCTCCAGGATGCCTCAGCAGCTGACCTTGTTCTCTCCTCAGTTTTAACGTACGTCAGGCAGGGCTCTCTCGCAAAGGTGTCGGATAAGCTGTCTCCCTACTTCAGGATCCGGGAGGAGCTGGCATGTTGGCATGACACCTGTGTTGTCAGAGGGCTCTGCACTGTGGTCCCGTGTGTTCTTGCTATGGCACATGAGGACCACTTGAGCATAGTCAGGCTTAAACAACGATGCTGGGACCTCGTATGGTGGCCAGGTATCGACAGAGACATCGAGACCTGGGTCAGGGACTGCACTGCCTGTCTTCTCAGTGGAAAGACCAGGGCTCCAGCCTTGCCCCCGCCCATGCAGCCCCTGAACTGGCTGTCCCAACCCTGGGAGCATCTACAGCTCGACATCTGCGGCGAGCTGCATGGGGTACCACACCACCAGGGGTTTGTTGTTGTGACCTATGACCTCCACTCTAAGTGGCCGGAGGTGACACCCGTGGGCTCAGTTACAGCCAAGGTGTTAATTTATATTTTAGATTCCCTGTTCTCACGATGGGGTTTGCCCAAGAAAATCACGACCGATAATGGGCCCCAGATGGTCTCACACAAACGGTCCTCCTACCTGGAAAGGAAAGGGATCCGCCATATTTGCACAGCTTTCTATAACCCAGCTGCCAATGGGGGGGGGGGGGGGGTAGAATGGCTGAATCGGCCTTAAAGAACGGAATCAGGGTGAACCTCGCTCAAGGCTGCACATTCAATACCAGCCTCCTCCAGACACTGCTACACTATTGCGCCATCCCACATGCCACAACTGGAGTCTCCCCAGCCTCTCTCATGCTGGGACGGGAGCTTCAGCTACATCTGGATAGGCTCCACCCTGCCCTGGCTCACACTCCAACTCACCCAGCTCAAGCCACAGTCAACATACGTCAGAGCCAGATGAAGAACTGGTTCAACCGGACATGACGAGCCAGGCCTCCTGCCATTGCCGCTTACGACTGGATCCGGATCCGATGACCTCACCGTGACAATATGCTACAGTCATTCCGGTCAGATCCTGTCCAAGTCAGCCGACAGCTCGGCCCAGCCACATTCAGGCTCATGGATGGCACTTGCTGGCATGCTAGCCGCCTGCACAAGGTACAGGCCCCTCTTAGACCAGGATTCAGTGCGGCCCTTACAGTAGCCCTACCAGCCTCACAGCTTGAAACTTCAGCATCCCCAGTCCCTCTGCAGCTTGACACCTCACCCACCCCTGTCCAGCTAGGAGTCATGGAGCCAAACCCTGAGGCTAATGCTGCACCTGTGCCCTGCTCAGTCCATGCATATATCCGGCCTGTGCACCTGCGTGACTTTGTGACCGAGTATCACACTTGGGTTCTTGTGTGTGTGTGTGTGTGTGTGTGTGGGGGGGGGGGGGGGTTGTGTCTGGCATTGCTGTGACAATGCCGTGTTCCAATCTGGTTAAACGTTTTTACCTGAGTGAATGTTGCGAGTTGTATTTTTTGATTAAATGGAGTACGCTTCGACTAGAGCTTCACCTGTCATTTTCGCAACATAACACTAGACACAACGTTTATTGAGATAAACGTTTCATCACTCATCCAGGTGACCTCTTCAGTCTGAACTGACTGCAGGTATCCCCACCCTTATAAACAAAACAGTCGCATAACGACTGAAAACAATCGGTTTCATATGCAAGTTGTCATGACCATTAACTGGAGTTACAATGGCAATGTGTACTATTCACAGAGGATTGGGGATGGTTGCAATCACAGCATTGTAAGATAGCGACAAGATGTACACATATACCCTTTTCCCACTGGCCAAAAAACCCGCAAAAAACCCGCTAATGTCTGCCCTTGGTCAATGTAAAAGGGCGGATGTTAGTGTTTTTTTGGCCAGTGAGAAAAGGGTAAGGGTATGCCCCCCCCCCCTTAGCAATAGGACTGTGCTTAACACTGACCAAGTGTGTCTGCTCCTGAAGATGTGTCTTCAGTCCATGTACTTCACATACAGGGGGCAGTACAATAGGTAGAAGCACGGGTGTGCTATGGGTTCCCCAGTATCACCTATAGTGGCTAACTTGTATATGGAGAAAGTGGAAGAGGGCTCTGATGCCCTATCCAGGGACACTACCTAGCCATTGGTTCAGATTTGTGGACGACCCCTGGGTTAAAATTAAATCTCAGGACATGCCACATTTCACCGTCCACATTAACTCGGTGGACAACCACATCAAGTTCACCAGGGAGGATGTGAAAAATGACAGATTAGCCTACTTAGACTGTGAAATTGCAATTGGTCATTGGGGACATTTGATTGTTGATGTATACTGTAAACCTATACATGCTGATCAGTACTTAAGGTTTGACTCTCATCATCCACTGGAGCACAAACTAGGAGTGATCAGGACGCTGTACCACCGAGCTGACAACGTCCCCACTGACACAGGGAAGGAGAGAAATTTCACATTAAACAGGCACTGCTTAAGTGTGGTTATCCTAACTGGGCGTTTGTCAAAGCCAGGAAGACGCCCAGACAGTCCGCCAGCTGATCAAAGAGAGGAGAAGGACAACAGCTGTCTAAGCGTAAACGACTGGTGATTCTGTATGTGGTGGGAGTGTCGGAACAGTTGAGACGCATATTTTCCAAACACCGTGTCTCAGTTGCTTTCAAACCCCAAAACACGCTGCACCAGAAGTTGGTCCACCCCAAGGGAAACAAACAGAGCAATATAGTGTATGCTGTTAAGTGCCAGGAAGATTGCCATGACTTGTATATCGGGGAAACCAAACAGATGCTGGTCAAGAGGATGGCACAACACAGAGGAGCTGACGCGTCAGGCCAGGACTCCGCAGTCTACACCCATCTACATACCAGTGACCACTCCTTCAAGGATGAGGATGTGCACATCCTTGATAGAGAGGAACGCTGGTTTGAACAGGGAGTCAAAGAGGCCATCTATGTGAAGAGGGAATGACCATTCCTGAACTGGGGGGTGTGGGGGGGGGGCTCAGAGTACATCTGTAACAACTTTACAGAGCTGTGATTGCAACTGTTCCCCAATCCTCTGTAAATAGTACACATGGCCATTGTAACTCTAGTTAATGGTCACGCCCATATTTGCATATGAAACTGATTGTTTTCAGTTGTTGTGCCACTGTATTGTTTATAAGGGTGGGGATACCTGCAGTCAGTTGAGACTGAAGAAGTCACTTAGATGAGTGATGAAACGTTTCTCTGTCAATTAAAGTTGTGTCCAGATGAACTGATTCAACTTTCTGTGATCAGTGAGGTTTCTTTAAGCTTTTTGAAAATGTGCATATGACATTTCACCAGAGAGCCAAATGCTATTTGTGGAGGAAAAACAAAAAAACGAACAATATCTTTATTAAAAGAAGTCATGTAAACCCAGGAATTCATGTAATTGTGTTATTTCAGACCTTGTCAATGCTTTAAATTTAATGTTTATCTAAAGTAGTCACTCCCAGAAATCAGTGTGTGGGGGTATAGGCAATTAATTTTTTTAATGGTTGTGTGGGTAGTCAGTTTGTTTCTTCGTTGTATTTATAGCCCTCTGACAAATAATAACATCTTTCAAATTAAAAGTCACTCATCAACCATCTATATTTTCTAAAAGAAACACAAATAAACCGAAATGCCTGTTAAGAAAGCAAAATATTGTTAAGTATTGAACCATATGTAGTGTAGGCACTCAGCTGTGGTGGGTGACACAACTGAGCTGTCAGATTACAAGGACTCACATACTGTCTGGAGGCACCATGGAGAATGTCAAATGCCAGAAATCCACTTAACATAGATAAGCTTTTGGCCAGAGCAAGGTCCTCATTCTGTGACATTTAGGATTGTCCTTGGCAGTATAAAAACAATCAAACGTGTGTTTCGTACCACTGACAATACACAAAAAACAACTCTCTCTCAGTGATCTATCAATGAATCACAACTAATCAGTCAATGAATATTTTTATTTATTTTTTTTCTCAACTATATTCATTTTAGGTCAGATCCCAAATTTACATGCAAAAAAACCCAACTTTCTACACAAAACTGTACAAAAAAACAAAAGCATAGTGCATACATTTTTGATGAAATATAGCATAAAAGACCTTGTCAGTGTAACTTATTCTCACACCACTGCTTTGATGGATGGAGAAGTCATTCTTTACAGCTGAGTTAGGCAAGATACTGCTGTGTTATTGTAAAGCTGTGAGCTGCATCACAATGATGTTTTTCCTCCTGACCGTCTGTGTTGATACTTAGCCCACTGGGGAAAAAGGAGAAAGTGAAGGGTAAATCCAGGGGAGTGAGTTAAAGGACTAAAGGATAAACAAAGATGGAAAACAAGATACAGGGCAAGATGAGACGTTTTTAGTTGCACTTCACGTCATGTTATATTTGCATCCATCTCTTTCTTTTACCTTTGAAATTGTGTTCAGAAACCCTGAATACGTATCACCAAGTGTTGCTTGAGGAGAATATTCTAAGCCAAAGAGATGGTTAAAGCATGCCTGTGTGTAGCAATAAGACATTAAGACGTAATATCCTCTGAGATATTCTCGCTAGTGGGAAGTTAAGAAGTGAGAAGGTAAGCTTTCTGTGACGAATGCGCTTTTTCATTTGAATGAACATTTTTTTTATTTTTTATTAATATACTGGATTAAACTAGGTTTCAGCTCACCGATTTTACCTCCCAGGGGTTTGTGGGATTCAACGTGTTTACAAAAACCTCTAATAAGGGATTAAAGTGGGTGGACACTGTCTGGATATGAAGTCCACTGGCCAAATAAACATTTTTATCACACAGTCATAACAAAGTATCAGCAATTTCATCTGACGGTAGCGTTTTGAGTTGACAGTGTTTGACGATTCTAGGCACACTTCGAATTAGACCTCCATGTCATGGCTTTTAAATAGAAAATGTGCTGATGCAGTTGTTTCATAACGAAGTAGGTGTCTTAATGAAGTTAGGCCTTGAGCAAAAAGGTCTAAAGAAAGGTAAAAAGAAAAACCTCTTTATGAGCAGAATTAGCTTCTTGACGAGCTTCGTTTAAATTGGAATCATTGGCCCTCAACTTATTTCTCCCCTCTTTTTCTCAATTTTTATTTTGACACAACATATGCTCCCCTGCATCCACTTAACAAAGTAGTTGTCTCTGCCACTGCAGGTAACTGAACTCCTAATCCCATTTTTCCCATATTGTTTCAAAATCCCAGAATGTCCCCTCAGAAGTTTAAGAATCCCCTTTCATTGACACAGTTATTTATATATATATATATATATATATATATATATATATATACACTACCGTTCAAAAGTTTGGGATCACCCAAACAATTTTGTGTTTTCCATGAAAAGTCACACTTATTCACCACCATATGTTGTGAAATGAATAGAAAATAGAGTCAAGACATTGACAAGGTTAGAAATAATGATTTGTATTTGAAATAAGATTTTTTTTACATCAAACTTTGCTTTCGTCAAAGAATCCTCCATTTGCAGCAATTACAGCATTGCAGACCTTTGGCATTCTAGCTGTTAATTTGTTGAGGTAATCTGGAGAAATTGCACCCCACGCTTCCAGAAGCAGCTCCCACAAGTTGGATTGGTTGGATGGGCACTTCTTTGAGCAGATTGAGTTTCTGGAGCATCACATTTGTGGGGTCAATTAAACGCTCAAAATGGCCAGAAAAAGAGAACTTTCATCTGAAACTCGACAGTCTATTCTTGTTCTTAGAAATGAAGGCTATTCCATGCGAGAAATTGCTAAGAAATTGAAGATTTCCTACACCGGTGTGTACTACTCCCTTCAGAGGACAGCACAAACAGGCTCTAACCAGAGTAGAAAAAGAAGTGGGAGGCCGCGTTGCACAACTGAGCAAGAAGATAAGTACATTAGAGTCTCTAGTTTGAGAAACAGACGCCTCACAGGTCCCCAACTGGCATCTTCATTAAATAGTACCTGTTAGAGCCTGTTTGTGCTGTCCTCTGAAGGGAGTAGTACACACCGGTGTAGGAAATCTTCAATTTCTTAGCAATTTCTCGCATGGAATAGCCTTCATTTCTAAGAACAAGAATAGACTGTCGAGTTTCAGATGAAAGTTCTCTTTTTCTGGCCATTTTGAGCGTTTAATTGACCCCACAAATGTGATGCTCCAGAAACTCAATCTGCTCAAAGAAGTGCCCATCCAACCAATCCAACTTGTGGGAGCTGCTTCTGGAAGCGTGGGGTGCAATTTCTCCAGATTACCTCAACAAATTAACAGCTAGAATGCCAAAGGTCTGCAATGCTGTAATTGCTGCAAATGGAGGATTCTTTGACGAAAGCAAAGTTTGATGTAAAAAAAATCTTATTTCAAATACAAATCATTATTTCTAACCTTGTCAATGTCTTGACTCTATTTTCTATTCATTTCACAACATATGGTGGTGAATAAGTGTGACTTTTCATGGAAAACACGAAATTGTTTGGGTGATCCCAAACTTTTGAACGGTAGTGTGTGTATATATATATATATATATATATATATTCCCCCCCCTTTTTTTTTTTCCCCAAATGTATCCGTTCAATTAACCCACTCTTCTGAGCTGTCCCGGTTGCTGCTCCACCCCCTCTGCCGATCCGGGGAGGGCTACAGACTACCCCATGTCTCCTCCGATACATGTGGAGTCACCAGTGACTTCTTTTCACCTGGCAGTGAGGAGTTTCACCAGGGAGACGTAGTGCATGGGAGGATCACGCTATTCCCCCCTGAACAGGCGCTCCGACCAACCAGAGGAGGTGCTAGTGCAGTGACCAGGACATACTATACCCACATCTGGCTTCCCACCCGCAGACACGGCCAATTGTGTCTGTAGGGATGCCCGACCGAGCCGGAGGTAACACGGGGATTCGAACTGGCGATCCCCGTGTTGGTAGGCAATGGAATATACCGCCACACCACCCGGACGCCGACAAAACAATATTTGACAACTTCCTATTGCAGCCCGACTGACTCCTGATCGTGAACCGCTGCCTCCCCTGTGACTCAATTCCGAGCATTTGGCAGTGGGTTTATTAAAAGTACAGTAGTGTTAATTTCATAACCAAATCAGGAATGATTTACCCGAAGGGGTCGCTGGACAAGAATAGATATACAGGCACCAGGTCCTCCTGGGATGGTGTTATTTCCCATAACTCTGAAAAAAACACTATCTATTTTTTCATACCTCTGGAAAACATTTAACCTTAAAACATATAATTAAATACAAACTCCCTAAGCTTTCCTGCTGTTGACATTCTCAAATTTTACTAGATACTATTACTGCCAGCACAGTTTGAGCTACACGAAGTACACATCATACTTCTAAAATCTAAAATGACCATGTTTTAATGTTGTGCTATATATTTGTCAGTCCCACTCAATAAAGAATATGCTCATTAATATCAAAGATACAGCCATTCTGCACTCATGATGGTAATATACAAGCAAATGTCCATATTGTAAAAATATATGCACATGTCAAATTAGACATTATGCTCAATTTTGCTCATACAAACTTGATGAACTATTAAGAATTATGTAAGACGTTATCTAAAAAAAGTGTATTACTTTATATGCTGACATAATGTGATAAGTAATTCAGAATAGCTGCCATATTTTGGAGATGCAGGCCTCTTTCCCTTTAATTCAGACAGGTGAAGGGCAGAGTATTTCAACCAGAGATATATTTTACAGTGCATCATGATGGAAAACCCTGCATTTTAGTTATTAATACCAAATTAATCTATTTTCTAGAAGGCCTTATTGGATAAGTCTGTAAGAAGCGGCATACAGACTACATTTGTAATCACTGTCTGAGATGAGCCACTTCGGTGGACAGTGAACTTTTTTGGAGAGGTGTGTGTGTGTGTGTGTGTGTGTGTGTGTTTTATCTCTTCCAAATGCAGTTCTGTCAGGTTGAGCAATTACTTTGGTAAGTTCCTAATCTGATTTTTGTAAATCAGGTGTCCCTTTTATTAATTTTGTGTTTAAACCAAGGGACTAATTGAGTAAAAATATTAGTTTAATGTGTTTTAGCAGGATTCTCTGCCTTAACAAACTTTTTTCCCTTCCTCCGAAGGAGCTGGTGTAGTGGCATATTTTATACCCCTCTTGTAAATGTAATTTTAGCTGCTTCCTTTGAACTACAGTGGAATCAGTTCTGTTTTCTTGCGTTATCTCACGCCTCTCAAAAACTCCATCTCGTCAATGACGAGGAACATTTCAGTGTCGAACAAGTCCTCCTCACAGAAATTGATGTACAGCAGATGTGGTTGTTGTTTTATGCTGAGGCACCAACCTTGTCTCTTAAATGACAAAACACATATGACAGACTTATCATCTTTATTCCATCTTAAAACCATACAGCTTGCATGACATTTTGCAAAGACACGACAGGCCTACCACGGTGTATTGATCTGGATGACACAGTGAGAGAGAGGCTGAGATGGAGAGAGTTTAGAGATTATGGCAGGATTTCAGTCTTGAGCCGGAGGGCAACATGTTGCACCAGAGGCAGGGGGCTAAATTTGCACCACTGTGAAGGAGACATCTTGTAGTGTGTAGGTACTAAGTAAGAGAAAACCAATTTTTTCTCTCTGATGTTAGATAATTCAACTGGAGCATCAATGCAACAATTCAGGTATGATGAGATGAGAAAGCTTGCTTTCCACACAAAGTGATGATGCAGCAGCTTTACGGTGTCCTGTCATTGCACAGTTATTACGCAAACAGTGTAATTCATGACAAGGAAGCATGTTTTATGGATTTGGTGTTTAATCAACTTTTGAAGTAGCTTCATTGATTATTTCATTTTATGAATTAGATGTCTCGTCAGTCCTTGAGGTAGCTACATTATGGACTACATCTTACAGGTCAGGCGCCCCTTATCTTAAAACTGTGATGTCTGGTTCAGTGTCATAGGCCTAGCCTTTCACACTGTTCCTCTCTATTTAAAAAAAAATGTTGTTGGCAAGGTTTACAATTTGTGTGCCTTAATGATAACTCAGAAGAAACAAGCATTTTCTAATTTGTATGTCTATGGCATACCATAGACTCAGGGGCGGAGCATGGGTCTCAGCAAAAAGGGGGCGGAGCTTCTCGATGAGCCCTTGTGATAGTCATTTCAAAATTCAAAAACTGTAAACTAGCGGACATCTCATCCTATCCAGCAAACAACACAAATGGTCACTTATTGAGCCAAGCAGCCTACATGTCTAAGAAAGAATAGAAAAGCCACTTTTGTCAGACAAACCTGTTCAGAAGCTTGTTCTGAAGAACAAAAAAAAGTGTTGCCAGTCGTGCTCAAATGTCACAGCTCCAATGCATTCATGAATAGTCATAAAAAAGGCTATAGCCTTTATAGGGGCCGTTAATATCTATGTATAGGGGCCCCGTACTGCACTGTATTTTTTATCATTAGCCGACTTTACGAGTGTGTCACTGAATGCGTCGGAGTCCCGAGACCCGGTGCGTTCACGGATGCTCGTAAACTCGGCAACAGAGCTCCCAACGGGGCCCCCCAACCTTGTGGGCCTTGGGGCGACCGGCCCCATGCCCCTGCTCTGGCTCCGCCACAGCATAGACTTGTTTTGGACTGGGGCTTGAGGCCTTTTAGTTTCATCTAAATCACAATCAGGGCTGATTCTTCCAGACATAGGTCATAAAAAAGTGAGGGATTGAGACAAATCATTCAAGAGAAATTCTTATTTGTTCATACTTATTACATTCTTCATTATTCTTTATTTATATTATTCTACTAGCTCACAACATTCTCCACTTGACAAACTCTTTTTCTCTAAAATCAATCAGGCTGACGTACTCACAGTGCCATGATGATTCACAGCCACATGGCCCACTGGAGGTGTGAGGAGGGAAAGTGAGAGGGTAAAATGGTGCAGAGCACCCTGAGAGGTCATATCAGTTCAAGGAATGCAAAGAATGAACTCTGTCTGGCAAGGAAGGCATGTTTCTTTCATAATAACAATGGCACCCAGATTTTTAGTCATTATGTGAGCTCAGTAAGCATTGCTTTATCTTTGTAAACATTAAGTTATGTATTGATATCATGGTGTTGCTCAAAATCAAAAGAACTTTATTTGACCTCATTAACTGAGATAAAGCTTCTTTGTATGTGTTTGGCTGCTGTGGTACTCAGCCACGTGAACAGGTATGTACCGTGTACAGTGATCTTTCATTCTTGACTCATATCTTTAAATCATATTTACAGTTCTCACAATTTATAAATCAGTGTTCTAATTTGCTTATTTCTGTTCTCTTGTTGCAAACCTGAGGAGTATATGTTCTGCTTTTTGTTTTTGCCATTAAATCATTCAGTTTAGTTAAGTTGTGCATATTGATAAAAAGTCCACATGCATACAGTAGCATTTATTGGTACTCATTAAGATCCTGGGTTTGTCCCCCTGGCCATCCCAGGTCCTCTCTGTGTGGAGTTTGCATGTTTTCCCCGTGTCTGCGTGGGTTTCCTCTGGGTGCTCCAGTTTCCTCCCACCATTAAAAAGACATGCACGTTAGGGTTAATACTCCTGTCTGTGCCCCTGACCAAGGCAATGGAAAGAAGAAGTGGAGTTGGTCCATGGGTGCTGAAGCTGCCCACTTGCTCCTATACAATAGGATGGGTTAAATGCAGAGAACACATTTCATTGTAACCAAACAACTTTACAATGATAAAAATAAAGTGACTTTTTCTCCTTTCTTTCTAATTCAGCAAAGCCACTCTGTTAATCCATACTAGGGATAGTCTATAGGCTTAAATGCAGAGAACAAATTTCAATGTAACCATACAATGACAAAATAAAGTGGCTGTCTTTCCTCCACAAAAAGTAATTAAATAAGAACTGTAGGAGTTAACCTTCGACATCTGCTGGTCTACTGTTACATAATTATCTTGGATTAAACCCAAGTCAATGTCTTTCTTCCTTCTCATCAGTGGGTGTAAAGCCCTTGCAGAGTCAGGACGCAATGCAAAAGCAGCTCTTTGACAAACTTTCCAACCAGCGTACCAGAGAGAGGCATTCGCTTCCAGGCCAGAGAAGCGGAACAATGACGGGCACAAGTGACCTTTGACACCAAACATACTTAAAGGTATAAACACCTCCAATCGCAGAATTGGGAGAATGACATTGTAAACAGCTAAGAGCTGCAGTGAGAGCGGAAATTTTGTCCTGACAGACGTATTGATAATTCGAACATAGTAAACCACTTCAACGTCAAGCCAAGATTTTCAAAGAGGAGCATATACAGCATATTTATCTAATTTGTCTATTGAACTGTTCATTTGAATATTTTACCAGTGGATGAAGATAGTAGAAATGTCTGGATAGAGACTAAAAGATTGGAGAAAGAAATAGAACCACATACAATTCTACTGACAGCCAGTAGGTTTGTTTTTAAAAGAATAAATTAAACAAAAAAAAAAACATTTCTACTCCTGAATAAAGTGAGTGGATAAATGCATTTTTGCATTTGCATATTGCAAAAAAAACTTGCTAAAAGCCTCATACTCACAAAAAAGCAGCATTAAGATACAAAAAAATAAATAAATCTGTGTTCTTTGTTGACCTGGAGTGTCCTGGTTTTGTCAAACATTAATCGAACTCTCCACACACCAGAGATGGAGGACCAATGCCATTGCAATCTAAACATGTCTCTTATCTCTAAGTCCTTGGTGGCAACCAAATAGAATGACACTCACATCTACTCTGTTGCCCAGAATTGGATGTTGAAGCCTTTCATTTTTCCAGGACACAGCACAGGACTTGGCCTCATACTTGCTACAACTACATTGTGCATGCTATTACGCTGCAGGAGGATGTAAGAGCTCATCTTACAAAACACAGCCGGGGTATTATGCCAGTGCTGGTTGCCCAGAGCAATGAGTCAAAAACTGGATTTAACAGCTGGAGAACCCAGTTTGATATTAAGATGGTCATAATTAATATGGTTATTGTGATAACTATTGCTACTACTATTTGCTACTTTTCTATTTTTACTTTATTACATCAATAGAATACAATAGAATACAATATTCTTTATTAGTCATTTTGTATGCACATACAAATAAAATGTACTCTCTGCATTTAACCCATCCTAGCTGTGTAGCTAGGAGCAGTGGGCAGCTGCAGCATCCAGGGACCAACTCCAGTTCTTCTTTCCATTACCTTGGTCAGGGGCACAGACGGGAGTATTAACCCTAACATGCATGTCTTTTTGATGGTGGGAGGAAACCGGAGCACCTGGAGGAAACCCACGCAGACACGGGGAGAACATGCAAACTCCACACAGAAAGGACCAGGGACAGCCTGGGGTTCGAACCCAGGACCTTCTTGCTGTGAGGCAACCGCACTAATTACTGGGCCACCGTGCCACCCATAGAGTAATATATGTACTATAAACCCCCGCTAATCTGGTCTAAGGAACTTGTTTGGAATGCAGGGAACGCATATCTGCATATGGAAGTTGTTATTTAAAGTCAGACTCTACAAGTCAATGGGATAAATCTGCTATTAGTTTTATCACAGAGGATTTTTGTCCAACCTGTGTCGAACTCTTCTTGGTGCCCTAAGCTGTCACAATCTGCTTTCCCTGACCATGAATTGTTAATCTAAGGTTTTAGATTTATGAAGAATCTTTGAGAACAGGGTTTTGACTCAAACATGATTTACTATTATTAATTAACTTTCTCACTGAGTCATATGAGGATTTTTTTTTTTTTAATCTATTTATGGGCCAAGAAAGGATAAAGTCAAAGCAACTAAGTCTACTACTACTACTACTACTACTACTACCACTAATACTACTACTACCTTTGGCTGCGCCCGTTAGGGGTCGCCACAGCGGGTCATCTGTTTCCATCTCTTCCTAACGTGCTGCACATCCTTCTCAGCTTGGTTCCTCTTTCTAGCCAATCAGTACAAGTCCTTTTCTCCTTCCTTTGTGTCGAACCTCTCATACAACTCACCATACGCCTTTGCGTTTGCCACCTCTCTCTATGCTTTACACTGCATCTCCTTGTACTCCTGTATACTTTCTTCATCTCTCTGACTATCTCACTTCTTCTTTACCAACCTCTTCCTCTGTATACTTTGCTGTAGTTTCCTCATTCCACCACCAAGTCTCCTTGTCTTCCTGCCTCTGTCTGCCAGTGTAGCAATGACACCTGTGTCCTTCCCATATAAAGACCGAACAGTGTGATGTGTAGCTATTGTTACTAATGTCTATCCATAATATTTAACATAGACCATTGAGGCCCATGCTTTAGAAATGATCATTTCAGCTGTCAGAGCAGTGCTACAATGGTTTCTTTATGCCCTCCCACCCCCCACTCAAAGCATTTCATTCAATTACCTTTGCTGTCAAATTCTCTCAGGCCAGATGATTACATGTCTCTCTTATCATTAATGTTTTTTTTTGGATTTCCCCCCCTTTTCCTCCCCAGTTGTACTTGGCCAATTACCCCACTCTTCCAAGCTGTTGCTCCACCCCCTCTGCTGAGCTGGGGAGGACTGCAGACTACTACATGTCTCCTCCGATACATGTGGAGTTGCCAGCCGCTTCTGTTCACCTGACAGTGAGGAGTTTCGCCACGGGGACGTAGCGCATGGGAGGATCACACTGTTCCCCCCAGTTCCCCTTCTCCCCCGAACAAATGCCCCAACCGACCAGAGGAGGCACTAGTGCAGTGGCCAGGACACATACCCACATCCGGCTTCCCACCTGCAGACATGGCCAATTGTGTCTGTAGGGATGCCCGACCAACCCAGAGGTAACACGGGGATTCGAACTGGCGATCCCCGTGTTGGTAGGCAACGGAATAGATGGCTATACCACCTGGACTCCATAAATTAATGTTTTATTGGTGTTAAGTTTAAGGGTGTCACTTATGCACAGTGATAGTAGACAAGCCACCTTATTTGTTTTTCTACTTGTCCTTTTGGTGTTGATGAGCTCATCCACCAACAACCTGTCATCTGGTAAATTGAGTATATTGATGGATGGGTCACCAGTGGTGAAGTTGGTGTTCTAACAGGAGAGTGACGGAAAGAGAAAACAGCTCTCAGGAGCCTCGTTTTTCACGAGGAAAGTAACTGAAAGGTGATTGCTCAGCTGGTAATCTGTTTCAGATTGGTCAGGGGGTCAGAAGGACACTGATGGAGAAACCAATGTCTCGCTTGGTCAGAACGCTGTGAAGAAGCCTCATTTGAGCTTTGCTAGAGTAAACTAGGATTCGGGAGGACAACATTACATTTCCCTTTCTCATATAAAGTTTACTTTATGTTCCTGTTCCTGGCTCCCATACAGACATTAATGAACAGACATCTGCCATACTAGCCTACATTAACTTTTGCACTGAGAGTGTCACAACAAAAAAATCAGTCCACACCTTTCCAAACCAGAAACCCTGGATGACCAGTGAGGTCCGGCAGCTGCTGAAAGTCTGGGATGCAGCGTTCAAGTCAGGTAACTGTGAGGCCTACAGCGCAGCCAGATCAAACCTCAAAAAGGGCATCAGAACAGCCAAACATAAATATTCCCTACGAATAGAGGACCACTTTCACAATAACTGATCCTCGGCGAATGTGGCAAGGCATTCAGTCTATCGCAGACTACAAAAGCTCTAATCGCGGTCCCGCTGTCTATGATGCCTACCTGCCAGACAAGCTAAATCATTTCTATGCCCGTTTCGACAAGGACAATACTGTCCCAGCCACAACAATCCCCAGCCACCCAGAAAACCAGGTGCTCACTCTATCAGTCGCAGAGGTCAGAGAATTACTGGGCAGAGTGAACACACGGAAGGCTGCTGGACCAGACGGCATACCGGGTTGGGTCTACCGGGAATGTGCTGACCAGCTGGCTGAGGTCTTCACACCTGTATTTAACCTCTCACTGTCCCAATCTAAAGTCCCGGCATGCTTTAAGACCACCTCTATCATTCCTGTCTCCAAGAAACCAACATCCACATGTCTGAATGACTACCGACCCATAGCACTCACCCCCATTGCCATGAAGTGCTTTGAAAGACTGGTTCTGGCTCACATCAAAAACATTATACCCCCCACATTCGACCCACATCAGTTCGCCT
The DNA here is from genome assembly GCF_029633865.1 of Lampris incognitus. Lineage (NCBI taxonomy): Eukaryota > Metazoa > Chordata > Actinopteri > Lampriformes > Lampridae > Lampris > Lampris incognitus. The sequence goes on from NC_079212.1 coordinate 114,032,159, forward strand.
ACCGTCCCTAAAGGTCTACTGAGGATGCCATTGCCACTTCCCTACACATTGCTCTGACCCACCTTGAACTTAACAACACATACATCTGGATGCTGTTTATAGATTACAGCTCTGCCTTCAACACTATCATCCCCGCCAAACTAACCACCAAACTCCTCTCCCTTGGCCTAAACCCCTCCCTCTGTAACTGGATCCTGGACTTCCTGACCAACAGACCTCAGTCTGTTAGGTTAGGTGACCACTCCTCCTCCACCCTGACCCTCAGCACAGATGCCCCTCAAGGCTGTGTTCTGAGCCCCCTCCTTTTCTCCCTCTTCACCCACGACTGCCTGCCAACTCACCCCTCAAATGTTATAGTTAAGTTTGCAGATGACACCACAGTCATTGGCCGTATCACCAATAATGATGAGATGGCCTACAGAGACAAGATTGAGCACCTCACATCATGGTGTACTACCAACAATCTTATCCTTAATGTGCAGAAGACGAAGGAGCTGATTGTGGACTTCAGGAGGTCTGGAAGCTGCAGCCACTCCCCCATACACATCAATGGGGTGGAAGTGGAGCGTGTTTCCAGCTTTAAATTCCTTGGAGTCCACATCAGCAAGGACCTTTCGTGGACATTAAACACCCAGGCCCTTGTGAAAAAGGCCCAACAACGCCTGCATTTCCTGAGGGGGCTGAGGAGCACCTGTCTACCCCCCAAAATTCTCACCAACGTCTACCACTGCACCATAGAGAGCATCCTGGCCATCTGCATCTCAGTGTGGTATGGCAACTGCACTTCAGTAGACCAGAAAGCTCTGCAGCGGATCGTCAAGGCGGCCCAGCATATCACCGGTACCCAGCTCCCAGCCATAAAAGACATTTATCACAAACGCTGCCTTCGAAGGGGTCTGAGCATCAGCAGAGATCCCATCCACCCCAACCACGGACTGTTCTCCCCCCCTGTGCTCTGGGAGGCGCTACAGGAGCCTCAGAGCCCGCACTACCAGGCTCAAGAACAGCTTCTTTCCACAAGCTGTTGCCCACCTGAACCTGGCTACCCACTGAATGTTTGTAGATATTTTTAAATATTTTGTACTCCAGCTCTCTTTTAACTTATTTTTAGCTTTTGTTCTTCATGTGTGTATATCTTATACTGTGTTTGCTGTGTTTGTCTGTGTCTGTCTTGCACTGTTTGGTGAAGCCACAGCCCTCATTTCATTTTTAACATGTGCCTGCACATTGTTTTTAATGACAATAAAATTGAATTGAATTAAATTAAATTGTTTTTATTTCTTTTGTGTGGTATTTTGGGTAATCTGTTTGAACAAGGACATTGTGTGGATGTCTTTGCTTTTGTCTTATCAGGACGCATTCATATGTAAAACAAAACAGATTCAGAGGGAATGAAGATAACCTTCTCATGGACTGTTGAGTCATTGCATTAGCATCATGGCCCACAGAGACTGCTGCTGAATGCCATTAACAGCAGTGACCCGACACTGACTCAACATTGATCCAAAGCTCTTGCAAAAGCCAACATTTATTTCATGGAACAAATTACCTCACTTTTTCTCTGTTACACCTCACAGCTTCATTTTAAGGATGACTGAGTCCTTCATTATTAGGATCTTGCCTCCTCTGATAGCCATGATAAACTTCTCTTTACTTTGGATCAGCTCCAATTCATAGCTACTGGCTGGGTGACTCTCCATGGTTCAGCAGGTGAGCCCCATATTCCATAATTTGTATTGATGGCATGGGTGGAAGGAGCAAGGGATGCATTGAAGGATTGGGATGAGAAAACACTATGACTAAACTAAATTCCCCAATCTGATCAATTGTTTTACATCAAAAATACAAATTTATTGCTGGCCATTGTGCTTTATCTGTGACCCTCTCCCCTTCAACACATAAGCATTGAATTATATGATCCTCTGCCATGTTAACGTCTTGTTAATAGGAAAATGAGATTTACAAATGAAACAATCTGCTACTGCTACTACTAATACTACTGCTACTACTACTACTTTCGGCTGCTCCCTTTAGGGGTCACTACAGCGGATCATCCGTTTCCATTTCTTCTGTCCTCTGCATCTTCCTCTGTCACACCAGCTACCTGCATGTCCTCCCTCACCACATCCATAAACTTCCTCTTTAGTCTTCCTTTTTTCTTCCCTGGCAGCTCCATATTCAGCATCCTTCTCCCAATATACCCAGCATCTCTCCTCCACACATGTCCAAGCCATCTCAATCTTGCCTTTCTTGCTTTGTCTCCAAACTGTCCAACCTTAGCTGTCCCTCTAATATACTCATTCCTAATCTTGTCCTTCTTTGTCACTCCCAATGAAAATCTTAGTATCTTCAACTCTGCCACCTCCAGCTCCGCCTCCTGTCTTTTTGTCAGTGCCACTGTCTCCAACTCAAAAAACATAGCTGGTGTCACAACCATCACATAAACTAAATAATCTACTATTTTGATTAACAAAATGTGACAATACAAAATACTTGTCTGTGCAATCTACTGTGGGTTTTTATGATAAATATTTGCGACTAAAATTGTGCAAACATAAAACATATCAGGCAGTAGAGATCAGAATTTACACACCTTATTAAATTAACAGAAATTAAGAAATGTGTTGATGCAAGGTATGCACAAGTCAGAATAGTGGAGGCTATGCAAGTACATATGCATGTGTATGTGTCTGTATGCATGGACACGCGCACACACACACACACACACACACACACATATTTGCTTGTTTGCTTTCTGGTTGTCCATCGTTTCCGATGATGTCCATCTTCTCCAATTTGTGAGTCCTTTGGTGGCTGAATAGTCCGTGGTTGCAGACCGGGCATGTAAAAGTGGTGCTGGGGGGGCAGGGATAGTTTTGTGAGCATGCCTCTTCGCATGCTTTGCTACACAGTGTTGTGTGCGCTGGTTTTCCATATACTTCACTCCCTCCCAACTGCAAGGTCAGAAAGGACATCTGACAGACTAAGGAGTAGAGAAGCTAGAGCTGAAGTTAGGCCACTGGAAGCTTATTAAACAGATTAAAAAGCACTTTTGATGTTTGGCGATGGTGCTTGACATGCTTACTCTTCCATCATCCACCTTTCTTTTTTATCTGTTTAGTCATTTAGTGTTTTACCGGATTGGTCGAGGCCCAGGTTACCAACGACCACCACTGGTACTGTTGGCCAGCGGGGTGTCAGTGGAAACTATGCTACTGTTGGGCGAAGGAGAAGGAGAGGGGGAAGGCACGTCCAGAGGCAGTGAGAGAGGAGGAAGGGTAGGAGTGTGGCGGTGAGAGTCGGAACTTTGAATGTTGGCACTATGACTGGTAAAGGGGGAGAGTTAGCTGATATGATGGAGAGAAGAAAGGTAGGTATACTGTGTGTGCAAGAGACCAGGTGGACAGGGAGTATGTGGAAGAAATGTGGAAAGACAGATGGTGGTGGACTTTTTGAAAAGGATGGAAATGGCTGTGGTGAATACATATTTCAAGAAGAGGGAGGAACACAGGGTGACATATAAGAGTGGAGGAAAGTGCACACAGGTGGACTATATCTTATGTAGACGGCGCGATCTGAAAGGCATTGGAGACTGCAAGGTGTTGACGGGAGAATGTAGCTAGGCAGCATCGTATGGTCATCTGTAGGATGACTTTAGAGACCAAGAAGAGGAAGCGAGTGAATGCAGAGCCAAAGATCAAATGGTGGAAGTTGAGGAAGGAAGGCTGTTGTGTGGAGTTCAGGGAGGAGTTAAGACAGGCACTGGGTGGTAGTGAAGAGTTGCCGGATGGCTGGGCAAGCACTGCAGAAATAGTGAGGGAGACAGATAGAAAGATACTTGGTGTGTCATCAGGATAGAGAAAGGAAGGCAAGGAGACTTGGTGGTGGAATGAGGAAGTACAGCAAAGTATACAGAGGAAGAGGTTGGCAAAGAAGAAGTGGGATAGTCAGAGAGATGAAGAAAGTAGACAAGAGTACAAGGAGATGCAGTGTAAAGCGAAGAGAGAGATGGCAAATGCAAAGGAAAAGGCACATGTTGAGTTGTATGAGAGGTTGGACATGAAGGAAGGAGAAAAGGACTTGTACCAATTGGCTAGACAGAGGAACCGAGCAGGGAAGGATGTGCAGCAGGTTAGGGCGATCAAAGATAGAGATGGAAATGTGCTGACAAGTGAGGAGAGTGTGCTGAGAAGGTGGAAGGAGTACTTTGAGGGGCTGATGAATGAAGAAAATGAGAGAGAGAGAGAGAGAAGGTTGGATGACATGGGGATAGTGAATCAGGAAGTGCGGTGGATTAGCAAGAATGAAGTGAAGGCAGCTATGAAGAGGATGAAGAGTGGAAAGGCAGTTGGTCTTGATGACATACCTGTGGAGGCATGGAGATGTTTAGGAGAGATGGCAGTAGGGTTTTTAACTAGATTGTTTAACACAATCTTGGAAAGCGAGAGGATACCTGAGGAGTGGAGAAGAAGCATACTGGTACCGATTTTCAAGAATAAGGGCGATGTGCAGAACTGTAGTAACTACAGAGGAATAAAGTTGATCAGCCACAGCATGGAGATATGTGAAAGAGTAATAGAAGCTAGGTTAAGAGTAGAGGTGATTATTAGTGAGCAGCAATATGGTTTCATGCCACAAAAGAGCACCACAGATGCGACATTTGCTTTGAGAATGTTGATTGAGAAGTATAGAGAAGGTCAGAAGGAGTTACATTGTTTCTTTGTGGATTTAGAGAAAGCATATGACAGGGTGCTGAGAGTGGAGGTGTGGTATTGTATGAGGAAGTCGGGAGTTGCAGAGAAGTATGTAGGAGTGGTGCAGGATATGTATGAGGGAAGTGTGACAATGGTGAGGTGTGCTGCAGGAATGACAGATGGGTTCAAGGTGGAGGTGGGATTACATCAAGGATCGGCTCTGAGACCTTTCTTGTTTGCAATGGTGATGGACAGTTTGATGGACGAGATCAGGCAGGAGTATCCATGGTCTATGATGTTCTTAGATTACATTGTGATCTGTAGCGAGAGTAGGGTTCAGGTTGAGGAGAGCCTGGAGAGGTGAAGGTATGCACTGGAGAGAAGAGGAATGAAAGTCAGTAGGAGCAAGATGGAATACCTATGCGTGAATGAGAGGGGGGGACAGTGGAATGGCGAGGATGCAAGGAATAGAGGTGACGAAGGTGTATGAGTTTAAATACTTGGGGTAAACTGTCCAAAGTAATGGGAAGTGCAGAAGAGAGGTGAAGAAGAACGTGCAGGCAGGGTGGAGTGGGTGGAGAAGAGTATCAGGAGTGATTTGTGACAGAAGGGTACCAGCAAGAGTTAAAGGGAAGGTTTACAAGATGGTTGTGAGACCAGCTATGTTATATGGTTTGGAGACAGTGGCACTGATGAAAAGACAGAAGGCGGAGCTGGAGGTGGCAGAGTTGAAGATGCTAAGATTTTCATTGGGCGTGACGAAGAAGGACAGGATTAAGAACGATTATATTAGAGGGACAGCTCAGGTTGGACGGTTTGGAGACAAAGCAAGAGAGGCAAGATTGAGATAACTTGGACATGTGTGGAGGAGAGATGCTGGGTATATTGGGAGAAGGATGCTGAATATGGAGCTGCCAGCGAAGAAAAAAGAGGAAGGCCAAAGAGGAGGTTTATGGATGTGTTGAGGGAGGACATGTAGGTGGCTGGTGTGACAGAGGAAGATGCAGAGGACAGGAAGAAATGGAAATGGATGATCCGCTGTGGTGACCCCTAACGGGAGGAGCCGAAAGTAGTAATAGTGTCATTTAGTGTTTTATTTCTAAACGTCTTACAAAACTGTCTATGTTGCCGACTTGATACCGATGCATGCCTATCCATCTTAGAAGAAGTACGTGTCTGAGGTTACTCACTCAGAAAAGGGTTTTTTGTTTCTCTCATCTGAATTGAGGGTCTAAAGATAGAAGATGTCGTCCATTGTTGTCTACCATATCTACCTGTTTTCATTGTGTGAATGTAAAGCCCTCTGAGATTGCAATTGTGGTATAGAAGGAAGAGAAATAATCTTGACTTATTATTACTTTTCAAAATTTGTGTTCACTTAGGATGCATGTGCTAACATATAAAATGCATTGGCAAAGAATTATGTTACTCCTTACTTCTCTCATTCAGGTATTGGTCTATAGACTAACTGGACTCACTATTAAATTAGCATGTGACCCTGCAAATACACATTTGCCTTGATGAGTGTTTAAACAAGACTCTCCAACCACTTCTAGTATGTGTAGTATAATAGTTTGGCAATAAATGTCACTGATTGATATTTGAAGTTCATACTGGCAAAATAATGGAATAACAATTGTGACTGTTGTAAATGAATTTCTATGCAGTGTTGTTTCATTGGAAATCTATTCATCGATGAACCCTGATTTGTGCATGCATTTCTTTGCTTGTTTTGATTATGCTTCAGTCTTTTGGTCTTTTGGAGTTGGTATGAGCAAGCATCTGCTCTATTTGGGAAACATTTCAAGTATTCTCCCCCAGCAGTGATTTTTGACAAGATTTATTTAGAAGACTACCAAATAAATGGCCAGAGGCAACTATTTTAAAATAGTCCGTCTGGATTGTCTTGATTGCATTGTGAAACAATGTTCTTATCTCCAAATTTGAGTTTGCGGAAAGAGCCATGTAAAACAGATAAATACAAGAGTAAAGAAAATATGACCTTAAAATACCGACCATTCAAGTCACAAAAGCCAAGTTCAACATTTCCCAGAATGCTTTGCAGGCGTTCTTAACATGTCGTCAGACATTCCTTATACGAAATAAGACATTAACCCTTAAAAATATCTAACATGTAGCTTTTAGAATACAAGTATCCGATTTTCTCCATTATAAATGAAGCAATTATTTATCATTTATTTATAGTATGAAACATGATTTTATAGTAGACGTATCAGTAACAGTTGAAAGAGGAGGGGGTGCTCTCTGTGAGACTCCGATGAGGTTTTAGTACTGAAGAGGTTAAGGGATTTCATCCTTTCCATATTTTAAGTAGAAATGACTCCATCAAAACTTATTTTGGAAGAGAGGAAAAATATTTTGTATTATTTACAAATGAAAAAAAAAAAACAAAAAAACTCCAAACACAATCTCTTGAAAACTGCCTTAAAAAAAAGACCTCTCTCCAGTGATGAATATGTATCATAGGCACCATCACCAGTGCCAAATCAAATATAGTTGAGTCAGTTCAACTGGACACAGCGTTTATTGACAGATACGTTTCATCACTCAACAAAGTGACCTCTTCAGTCTTGACTGTCTGCAGGTATCCCCACCCTTATAAACAATACAGTGGCATAATGACCGAAACCAACGACCTGTTTCATATGTTAATTGGTGTGACCATTAACTAGAGTTTCAATGGCCATGTGTACTATTCATAGTGGATTTGGGAATGTTTGCAATCACAGCATTGTAAGATGGCGACAGATGTACTCTTACCCCCCCCCCCCCCATTCAGACATCAGGGTAATGCTGCACAAATTTACTCTTGTGATACTCCAGTGTACAATGCATTGGTGTAGTTTCTCCCAGTCTACCTGCGCATATTTGCATCCGTCTGTTGTTATCAAGCACTCTTTCAAGGATGAGGATGTGCACATCTTTGATAGGGAGGAACGCTGGTTTGAATGGGGAGCCAAAGAGGCCATCTATGTGACGAGGGAACGACCATCCCTGAACTGGCGGAGCGGGGGGGTGTGTGTGCTAAGAGTACATCTGTCACCATCTTACAATGGTGTGATTGCAAACATTCCCAAATCCTTTGTGGCCATTGAAACTGTACTTAATGGTCACATCCATATTTGTATATGAAACTGGTCGTTATGCAGCTGTATTATTTATAAGGGGTGGGGATACCTGCAGTCAGTTTAGACTGAAGAGGTCCCTTAGTTGAGTGATGAAACGTTTCTCTCAATAAACGTTGTGTTCATATGAACTGATTCAACCTTCTTTGTGATTTTCTTACCTGGATTATTGAGCATGCATCAAGACATAGTGCTATTGCCAAACTTTCTCGACAAGCACAATACGGTGTATGCATGAGATAAAGGACTCATAAAGTTACCTATTTTTGTACTGTGTGGTTATTGTATATTTAAATGTGAAATATTTTTACATTGTAATTATGGCTCATGTATAATTGCA